>NC_091938.1:30705925-30853425 GCF_041260155.1 Ptychodera flava | reverse complement strand
CTGACAGATATCTATCTGTGTTGTAAAGCATTTAGTAGTGTAAAGTTAATTAAGGGTTCATTTGCATATTTAATAAACTTTGTAATTAGGTATATAACTCTGAAATTACGGCACCAAATTTTGTGAAACGTGCTACAGATATTGATTTGATAAATATTCAATTGCGCTATGAATCATTGAATAGTGTCAAGTTAATTTAGGGATTATTTGCATATTTAATGAACTTTGTAATTAGTGACATTACTCTAAAATTACAGCATTAAATTAAATGAAACGTGCTACAAATGTTGATCTGACGGATATCTAATTGTCCCATGAAGCATTGAGCAGTGTCAAGTTAATCAACAGCTCATTTGCATATTAAATAAAGTTTTGTAATTAGTGATTAAAATCTGAGAGTACTGTGCAATGTTGAAAAAAACCTGCTTCATATAGTGATAACATATATCTTATTGTTCTGTGAAGCGCACTACTATTAATGAACCTGTTGTAAAACACGTGAGCATATTCAGTTCATATCTGTTATATTTATGAAACTAATGCAACGACACGATCGAAACAGTAGTTATGTCATTCTTAGAAATGCTGTAGATTTTAAAATATCACCAGTTTACGACCTTGGCGAGCCCGAAAGTTTTAGATCGATGACACACAGAGAGTGTACACTTGAAGTTGTAGTGGGCACTGCCGTCACCGGTCTTCGCCGGTGGCCATCTCGGTCGTCAATTTTTCGTCTTACGGACTTTGATGTTTGCTGTGACACATATGTCGCCCCTAGGTACATCCCAATTTTGTTACTTGACGGGAACTCTGTTCTGTTGTGAGTGTTGTCCGTCAACTTTCGAAATACATCGGATTACTACGGCGCTGCACTGTAGGTCGACAGCTTATGTCTTCACTACAGCCTTACGCTGCAGGTTTGATTCTGATCGAGAAACGACGGAATAATTTGTGTGATGAAGGAAATTTATCGTTGTTCGTAAAATGACTTTATGCTTTTGCCTTCTATGTCGCTTTCCCGAAGATTATACGGTACTCATTTATTAAGTTGAAATTTCGTTCAGGTGTATATTTTGGGTTTATCGCCAACCTCGATCGCAAGGTACGACGTCCTTTGCGATCGCCAGGTACGACTTGTCTTGGGAATAGTTAAAGCTTTAGCGACTCGAAATGTCGTTGGACATGCCTTCTATATTTCCATATCTTGATTTATCGGGTCATCATTTTGTCAAAATGCCATGACACGGCATCGATCACGAAAAATCGGTCTATGTGGCAACGTGCATGTACGAACGGTACCATTGCAGGGAAAAAAGTTCCGGTTGATGACGTACAACAGCGGTAATATGGATTTCTTATCTGTGCGTCACACAGGTGGAGATACGGGTCAGTTCATGTGAAAAAAAAATATATATATATATATATATATATATATATATATATATATATATATATATAGATATATATAGATATATATAGATATATATTATATCGATTAATTGATTGATCGATTCAATTTCAAACGCTTTTAGCAATCAAGCACAATAGCGATCCTAGCTATACAATTGGTTATTTAAATTTTGTAAGTTCGTATTATTGTGTTCAAATGCAGAGAATGCTCTAAAGTTGGAATGTACGTCACCAACTTTCGAATTATTACTACTATTTTCTGATCAACCACTTATTTTTTAAATTTTATACTTTTTTGTGTTATAATATTCAGAAAATTCTCCTTTGTCGCTCCTATATGACAAACCTCCTGATGATTTTCCAAGGAAATAAAGAAAATGTATTAACGAGAAAAAATTTGTGTAAACAGTTGGAAACACTTATTAAATGTCAATATGACAGCCTTACCCTCGGTCTTTCTAGGGCCTGAAAATAAAAATGTTTGAATTATGTTATAGATTTAAGATATGTAGTATCTTGTTGTATTGAAATACAAATATTGCTCCGAAAACAGGATGAACGTCAGGGAAAGATATTTGAACTTTTCTTATTTTATGATTTTTTTTACTAACCACTCATAATCGGCGATAGTATTATTTTCTTTTTAATTATGTTCCTTTTCGGAAATACTCTTATCTGATTATACCCCTGATTAATATCCCAATTATAGAACAAAGACGAATACAAAGCATAAATGCTGGTTAAAATATAATAAATAAATAGTTTATAAAATAAAATACTTACGTGTTATGAAATTGGCTGAAAAAGAAAGAAGAACCCAAATATTTATATATATATATATATATATATATATATATATATATATATATATATATATATATATATATATATATATATATATATATATATATATATATATATATATATATAAACGAAGTGTACAGAAGTCCTCGTTGGAAATTACAGTGTTCGATGCGAAAAGCAGAGCGTTATACATAATAACAAAAATTGCTTCAAGCACAAAGTAATAATATTTGAAGAAGTTAGAACGTAACTCAAAATTTAATTATGACAGACACTAGGATCCTGAGATAGAAAATCTCAGCGAATCACAGGCATTTTGTTTTATCGAGTCAGACTTTGGTATATTCTTCGCTACTTTTCCTGATGTTTGTACAGCGTGCATGGTCGACGTCACGAGGTACGATAGGAACTTGCCGCGCTTCTAGTGTAGAGCTCTATAGATATCTGATGATGCATTATGGCGTGGCTGGACAAACCCTACTACTCTGGTGTTACTAGTTATTGTTATACCTGGATTCGAATTTTAATAAACCAATTTGTGGTTTTTACATTTTACATTTACATCGAACCAAACCCCGGAGGAGTGTCATCGTCACTTTACTCCCCACATTTTTGGTGCCGAGACCAGGATACCCGAGAAAAATGTCGGAACATGAACACACACCTCTACCAGATAGACAAAACAACGAGGATCAGATAGCCACAGCGTTATTGAAACTGAACAGATCACGTCGCGGTCAACGTGCACAAGTGACCCGACTATTCAACCGGGCTGACGCTCGCTGTTATGAAAAAGTTTGGAGACGTTGGTACCGACAAAGTGACAACACTCGACACGCTGTAAGCGCTGAATGATAAATTTTCAAGTAAGATGCCTCTACTCACCGACCTTGAGATCAAAATCCTCGATATGATCGACGAAGATCACTTTGACAAAGACAATGAAGCTTCAGACGATTACCAATTGGAAATCTACGCTTCTATTTTTCGGAAGCATCGGGTTTCCGAATGCAAATCGCGATATTCATGCAGGATTTGTAAGAAACAACATCACACTGCGCTTCACTATGATGATGTAGCCCTGATAACGACTATCACTAAGGACTGTAAAGAGACGCGCCCAACAACTACTCCTGAGGTAACGGTAGCATTTTCTAAACTAGACCAAAGCCGAGTCTCCCCAAGACAATAAAATGAACGCTGGATCCGTGCTACTATAGACTGCCTTTATTCCCATATTAACGGAAAGCGATGAAGGAGCAAACAAAATATTCGTCTTAGAGAAATTCCCCCTTCAAGTTTCGGCAAAAGTTACGCGTCACTTACAAATCAAGTTTTCAACATTCAGCGACAAAACTTCAAATGTGCGTACCATGGCATTCGCTGAACTAACTGCTCACAAAATTAACGGGAATATTTCAACCATTGATGCGATGATTATTCCTCAGATATCGTCGGACTTAACAGGAGCCATTTGAAAGGACTGCGCCTTTCGCACATCCAGTCACAAGTGACAAGTCATGGCTGTTGTGATATCGCCCTCTATGTCAAGGTTTTGGCTGTAAGCCTCGCTCTGGTGTTAACAAGCATGGCATTGCATGACTTGGCCAGCTTGCAAATAAAGTTCATGTGTTCACGTTAGTTCCTTGTCGTCCTCATTGCTGCCAATAATCAAACATGGTATCAGAATGGGATGTTGAAAGAATCATGGCAGCGTCGTAAGTCCAGGCACTAGACAAATTCGACTTTTCAAAGCCAAGCGAATGGCCGAAATGGGTCCAACGATTGGATTACTTCAGATCTAACACTCTGCAATGCTAATGTATGTAGTGTATTAAACAAAAGTGGTTTAATACTGTGTTAATTAGGCACACCCTTGTATGTGACCCTTGACCAGGAGTTGAATAAAGGTCGTGTTGTGTTGAGACCCAATATGGCGGCACTGTGTTAAATCTGAGTGTTGTGGTTCAATCCGGGCCATCCTCTGTCTCACAAGAGACAGAACTGTTCAACTGGCGACGAGGATGAACTATAATTATTAGTCATTCCATCGATGAAGCTGAAAATGGCTGTGAATATTGAATTAGGCGGGATTGCTGCATTTGATTGCAAGAGCGACCCGAGCAGTCAGGCACCACGTTGGAAGAGATGGAAAAAGTCGTTCGAATTTTTCGTGGTAGGAAAGGGAGTAAAAGACAGATACTCAAAAGAAAGCCCTGCTCATGCATTGCGCCAGACTGGACATTCAGGATGTCTTTGAAACGTTGGAAGACCCAGGTCCCGGTGTGTTGGCAGAAGGTCAGGACGATACAGCAGGTGAATATGAAAAAGCTTTGAGAACGCTCGATGCGTACTTTGCCCCGAAAGTGAATGTATCGTATGAGAAACCTATATTCCGCCAACTAAAACAGGAAGAAACCGAAACTGTCGATCTCTTAGTTACCCTACTAAAGAGACATGGGAAAAACTGTAATTTCAGAGATCTTGACGATCAGATACGCGATCAAGTGATTGACAAGTGCAAGTCAAGTACACTGCGTCGGAAATTACTTGAAAAAGGGGCAACTCTGACTATTGAGGCCTTGCAAGAATTGGCTAGAGCGATGGAGGCTGAAGATGTCCAAATTCGCCAAATGGAGGGCGCAACTGCCAAACAAGAAGTAAATAGAGTTTTAGACAAGGCCAAAGAAGTCTGCAATAGCAGGTAAGAAGAAAGGCCCCTTTTTTCGCTGTAATCGTGAAGGTCATTTTGCAAAAGACAAAGATTGTCCAGCACGATCGGCAATATGCAACAAGTGCCATAAAGTCAGACATTATGCAAGTGTTTGCAAAACAAAACAGAGTACCCAGCGTACGAGACGTAAACGTGACAGTGATAAAGTGCAGCCTACTGTCAACAAAGTCATAGACAATCAAGAGTATGTTTTCATAGTTGACGAGAAATTCAAGGGTGACACCGTGGATGTCAATGTAGATGGTGTGACAATAGCGGATATGCTGATTGACTCTGGTGCCACGTACAATATTGTAAATGAAGACGTGTGGAAGTAATTGAAATCCCGGGGTATTAAGTGTAAAACTGAGCTGACCTCGAAGAAGCTATATTCGTATGCTACAAATATACCCATCAAACTATTGGGCAAATTTCATGCCGAAGCATTACCAGCCGATAACAAGACAGAAATTACAGTATACGTCATTAAAGGCGCGCATGGCAGATCTTTGTTGGGTCGAAGCAGTGCAGAGAAACTAGGTGTACTGAAGATGGGCTTACAAGCAAATTCGATTGAATCAACATATATCTATGACAAGTATCGGCAATGTTTTGAGGGCCTAGGCATGTTGAAAGAATACCAGGCTGAAAGACATGTCGACCCTTCAGTACCACCAGTGGCACAAAACCCAAGACGTATACCATTTAGTGTGAGGTCAAAGCTGGACGTAATTGAGAAAGTGTCGTAATTATACCGAAGTCGTCGGGAGATATTTGGTTTACGTAGACATGAGAGCTGCTAATGAAGCTGTGATAGGGAAATACATCCGATACCCACTGTCGATGAAGTATTGCAGAATATGAACCAAAGTACCAAGTTCAGTAAACTTGACTTGGGGGTACCACCAGATAGAATTATCAGAGAGTTCCAGAGGCATAAACTTTTGTCACGCATAAAGGACTCTACCAGTATAAACGTTTAATGTTCGGTATCAGCTCAGCACCAGAGTTATACCAACACATTATCCAACAAGTACTCTCACACCGTGACGGAGCTGAAAACATTTCAGATGATATAATTGTGCACGGAAGTGATACAGATCCCGACGAGAGACTGATCAGAGTGATGAAGTGTCTGCAGGAAAAGGGTTTGACCCTGAATAAAGACAAATGTGTTTTTGGCATGGATCATCTCACATTCATGGGACACATGCTGTCGAAGCGAGTAGTTGGTCCGACCAAGGGAAATGTCAAAGCTGTGCAACAAACCAGAGAACCCGAAACTACAGCGGAAGTGAGGAGCTTCCTGGGTCTAGTTAATTTTTCAGCCAGATACATTCCAGACTTGGCTACCATTGTGGAACCGCTCAGAGAACTTACCCGTCAAAACACAAAGTTTGTATGGAGTATGAAACAGAAACAGGCATTTAGTCGTCTGAAGCAAGCACTAGTAAAGGCGGACACATTGGCCTATTTTGACAAGAATGCAGAAACGCAGGTCATAACGGACGCGAGTCCAGTAGGTCTTGGCGCTGTCTTGATTCGGTCGCAGAATGGTGAAAGGTGTGCTGTCAGCTACGCGAGCAGAAGTCTAACCAGTGTTGAACGTCGCTACTCGCAGACGGAAAAAGAGGCCCTGGCACTGGTTTGGGCATCCGAATGCTTCCATGTATATTTGTATGGGATCAAGTTCGAATTGCTAACGGATCATTTATTCAAAGCGTTCAAAGCCATCGGCATGTATTGAACGCTGGGTTCTACTCCTTCAGCCCTACAACTTTGCAGTGAAATACACACCAGGTTCACTGAACTTTGCCGATTCACTATCACGTTTGATCAGCAACCAAACAGATAAGACCCCGAAATTAAATGAAGCAGAAGAATATATTCGGTTTGTTACAGGAAACGCGGCGCCTTGTGCATTGCCAATGCGGAAAATTGAGCAAGAATCATATGAAGATGAGGAGTTGAGTAGAGTCAGAAGATTGTCAAATCAGATGACACGCGTTGTTGTCCATTAGGATACAAAGCTGTAAGAAGCAAACTAGCAGCAGTAGGTAAAGTACTACTGAGAGGAACAAGGATCGTAATGCCGCCGAAGTACAGAGCACAAGTACTTGACTTGGCCCACGAAGGACATCAGGGCATTGTTAAGACTAAAATGAGGCTACGCACTAAAGTATGGTAGCCAGGCGTAGATCGGGATGCCGAACGGAAATGTAGAGCATGTTTCGGATGCCAGCTAGTCAGCCAACCATCCGATCCAGAGCCAGTAAAGTCGATGCCATTGCCACAGAGTCCATGGGAAGAGATCGCCACTGATTTACTTGGTCCTTTGCCTTCCAGGGAATATCTGCTTGTTACAGTTGACTATTACAGTCGCTACTTTGAGGTGGACATTATGAGAACCATGACAAGTGAGAAAATAATAGAAGCACTAGACAACAGCTTTGTCACCCATGGATACCCAGTTTCTATCGAAGCTGATAACGGACCACAGTTTTCATCACAAGAATTTGATGACTATCTTCAGGAACATGGCATAGCTCACCGTCGTACAACCCCACAATGGCCGCAAGCAAACAGCGAAGTGGAGAGACAAAATTCGACACTCCTGAAAGCAATGATAACTCCACAAGCGCAGCATAGGAATTGGAGGAAAGAGCTAAATAAATTTCTTATGGCATACAGAACAACCCCTCATTCAACTACAGGAGTTGTGCAATCTGAGTTGATGTTTTGTCGCAAGATCCGGACAAAGTTGCCCGAAGTCATGGAAAACACGAAAAGAAAGACGATACTGCAGTTAGAGACAGAGATAGAGAAATGAAACAGAAGGTTAAAGATTACGCAGATAACCGTCGGAATGCGCGTGGCAGTGAGGTACAGACAGGTGATAAAGTCTTACTTCGACAAAGACAATTGATCAAACTGTCAACGCGATATGAAGAGACACCGTACAAAGTGATTGATCGATATGGAAGTCAGGTAACCATACAATCGCCAACAGGTGTGAGGTATAAACGAAACACGTCGCGTGTAAAGAAATCGTATGATTCTGACGAGATACAGGAGAATCCAGATGATCAACCTACTGTGAAAATGGAGGATGAAGTTGAGGCCGAGTCGCCTGAACAGCATTCTTGACCACAATGTGTTATCCGTCCACCAAAATATTTATTTGGATGACTACGAAACTGAGTTAGTTAGGACTGGTCAAACCTCAAATGGGTAAGAATAATTCCCAGGTTTGCCAGCATGGGTTTCAAAGGGTAGTCCACCCCTTGCCCAAAGATTAGCTTTAGGACTTGTTATGATGTTATTTTGGAAATTTTGTGTCTACACAGACTTGAGATTTTTTCATTGTATTAACTCGATATTTGAATAGTTAAAAGTGTTATTTTCAGAGTTAAAAGTGTGAGAAATGTATGATATCCTTATCTTCGGAGAAAATCAGATGCAACACGACAAACGTCTGATCGATGTCCTGAGCAGATTAGAAAAGTCGGTTCTAACAAATGTGTATTTTCAGTTCGTTCAGTGAAATTTGTCGGCTATATCATTGGTGAAAATGGCTTAAGTGCTGACCTCCTCCCTCTCAAAGTTAAGGAAATCATCAAAATGGATAAACCCAATGACATTACTGAACTGAGAAGATTCCTGGGAATGGCAAACCAACTGAGCAAATTCACACTCGACTTGGCAGAGACTGCAAAGCTCCTCAGAGACTCCTTTATCAAAGAAAATTGCATGGCACTGGTCTGGTGCGCAAGGTGAGGCATTTTTAGTCCCCACGGACACTATCCGGGGGGACTTATAGGTTTGGTCATGTCCATGCGTGCGTGTGTGCGTCCGTGCGTCAGTGCGTCAGTGCGTGTGTCCGTCCATGGGTCTGTCCTTTCACGCAGATATCTCAGAGATGCCTGGAGCGATTTCATTCAAACTTGGTACAAGGATTACTTCATATGTCATACAGGTGCACGTTGATTTGTTTTGTGATACGATCCAATATGGCTGCCAGGCGGCCATTTTATTACGATTTTTTCATGTACAGAGCCATAACTCAGGCATGTTTCAACTGATTTTATTCAAAGATGGTGCAAGGACATTGACCAATGTCATAGATATGCACTTCAATTTTTTGGAGATACAATCCAATATGACCGCCGTGCGGCCATTTTGTCACGATTTTTTCATGTACAGAGTCATAACTCAGGCTTATCTCAACTGATTTTATTCAAACTTGGTACAATGACATTGAGATATGTCATACAGGTGCACGTCGATTTGTTTTGTTATACGATCCAATATGGCCGCCAGGCGGCCATTTTATTACGATTTTTTCATGTACAGAGCCATTACTCAGGCATGTTTCCACAGATTTTATTCAAAGTTGGTACAAGGACATTGACCAATGTCATAGCTATGCACATCAATTTGTTTTGTGATATGATCCAATATGGCCGCTGTGCGGCCATTTTGTTACGATTTTTTCATGTACAGAGCCATAACTCAGGCATATCTCAACCGATTTTATTCAAACTTGGTACGAGGACATTGCCCTACATGTCATACACATGCACATTGATTTGTTTTGTGATACGATCCAATATGGCCGCCGTGTGGCCATTTTATTACGTTTTTTCATGTCCAGAACCATAACTCAGACATGTATCAAGCGAATTTAATCGAAGTTGGTACAAGGAGATTTGCGAATGTCATATATGCACATTAATTTGTTATGTGATACGATCCAATATGGCTGCCAGGCGGCCATTCTGTTATGATTTTTTCACGTACAAAGCCATACCTCATGCATATCTCAACCGATTTTAATCAAAGTTGGTACAGGGACAGTGACCTATGTCATAGATATGCATATTGATTTGTTTTTGTGATACGATCCAATATGGCCACCATGTGGCAATTTTATTACGATTTTTTCATGTCCTTAACTACAACTCAGACATGTATCAAGCGAATTTATTCAAAAGTATTTTTATCACAGACCTAATGAAGAGGACTGTATCCTCTCTCAAGTGGGGACTGTGTCATCAACGATGACTTGTTCAAAGTGAAATCATTGCTTAGTTCTACACCCAGTAATCACCATTTACAACCTACAGTCTGAGACGTTACTATCCGCAGATGCGTCAGCATACGGCCTCGGTGCAGTTATGGCACAAGCGCAGACTGACGGACATTGGAGACTATGGCTTATGTGCCACGAGCTATGTCCAGCACAGAACAAAGATACGCACAAATAGAGAAGGAAACACTGGCTATAACACGGACATGTCAACGCTTCAATAGCTACCTACTGGGACTACACTTTCATATGGCAACTAGTTACAAACCACTCGTACACTAACTTGGGACGAAGAATATGGAAGACTTACCTCCGGAGTCCAACGTTTCCGCCTCACACTAATGAGATGCTCTTAAACAATTTCTTATGTACCAGGTGTAAATATGACCTTTGCCAATGCCAGCTCTCTCACGTGCACCAATTAAATCATCACCATCAACAGAGGATCTCGCACTCCAAGAAGAGACAGCAGCTAATGATACCACTGTGTACCTAGGAATACCAGCATCATCCTCGCGCATTGAACAAATCCATAACTGTCAATCAAATGACGCAACTTGTCAGCTGATCACTTTCTACATCAAAGCTGGATGGCAAAAATGGTCGAAACTAGCCTTGAGCGCGAAACCAATATGGCATGTCAGAGGAGAATTAACCACTCATGACGGACTGCTCGTGAAAGACTTGTAATTCCAAAAGAGATGCAAGGTGAATTACTACAAAGAATTCACGAAGGTCATCAGGGCATATCAAAATGTCGTGCTTGTGCAAAAGCCGCAATATGGTGGCCCGAACTCAGTCGAGAATTAATCGACTTGGTGAAAATCTGTGACACATGTGTGAAAAGTCAGAAAAGATCGAGCTGAACCATTAATTCCAACGGAATTCCCACAACGCCCATGGCAAAGAGTCGCCACCGATCTACTTGAATTCGATGGATCAACTATTACTCTCGCTATGTGGAGTTGTCAAAACTCAAACTCTATGTATTCACTCACAGTCATTAGATCCATAAAATCTATCTTTGCATGCCAGAAACTGTAATGGTCCACAGTACGCCTCAGATGAGTTCTAGCAATTCGGAATGGACAGTGACTTTGCACACGTAACAAGTAATCCACACTACCCTCAATCAAATGGGGCAATCGAAAGAGCTGTGCAAACATTCAAGAAGACGCTAAAAATAGTGGATAATCCGCCTAAGGCTTTACGCCTTATCACTCAACACCACTGGATAACGGATACTCACCAGCAGAGCTATTGTTCAACAGGAGAATATGTAGCACCATACCAATCCTACCTGAGAAAGTAAATCTCCTTCAAATATGATATTGTTGACTGTTACCTGTGGTGTTATAGCCAAACCGTCCTTCACTGGCTGAAGAGTGGAAAGATATTGCCCATTTTTGTCAAGAATCGAGTGAGTGAAATCTGTGCATCTCAGTCTACAGAGAAAATATTGCCCGCCTGTTGACCAGAGGGATTGCCTACAAAAACCTGGAACATTCCAGTAAACTTTGGCAGAATTTACCACTATGGCTGAAAAAAATGACTGGCCAAATGTGATGCATTCTGTGATTGAGCCCAGTGAAACTGACATGATACAACCACACCTGAACGACGAGGCTAGTTACTCAATTACCGAGAACAGGGAAATACCTGTTCCTCCAGGGAAAACACGACTGATGACAAGCCAGAGAACACTAATCTGAATAACTGCGGGATCCACTGCATCGTAGATATCTCGAGATTCAACAACTTGGATAAGTTATTGCGAGTGATAAGGTATGTTCTCATATTCATCGCCCGGATGAAGAAATCCACCGATGTTAAGACTAGAAGAATTACCCCGATGAACTGAACCGAGCCGAAAATACGTAGGTCAAGCATGTTCAACGTCAACAATATTGGGACACACAACAGTTGGTGAAATTGAATTTGAGTAAGGCGCCCAAATCGTGCAATAACTAGACTTGTTTGTCGGCGATGATGACGTACTCCGTTGTTGAAGTAAAATTCATAACACACACCTTGATTTCGTCACAAAGTTTCCCGCTTTGATACCGTCGCACCACAGACTAGTGAAGTTGATCGTACGGAAAGCACATGGACTGATGCTTCATGAGAGAGTCCAGTCAACTATGACTCAAATACGACAGAGATACTGGATCCCTAAGATACTGATCACTGTACGTAGCGTCCTACGAGGCTGTGTTATATGCAACAAAGTTACAGGGAAATCTTACGCAAACCCTGTACAAGTACCATGATTGCCAAGCTACCGAGTAAACATGGTTCCAGCGTTTACGATAAACGGTGTACATTTCACTGGAAATCTATTCACGAAAGCAAAAGATGGAACGCGTTGAAAGGCTTACATTTGTTAATTCATGTGCGCGGTGACGCGTGCCATTCACTTAGAGCTCGTACCAGACATGTCAACAAGACATTTATGCACGCATTCAGAAGATTGCCGCAAGACGATCTTTGCCAACTGGAATGCTGTCTGATAACGCATCGACTTATTTAGCAGCTACCGATGAAATCAAAACATTGTTTGGCACCCCAGAATTCAATGACTTTCTCGCCGAGCACCGAGTACAGTGGACATTTATACCAAAGCGTGCGCCCTGGTTTGGCGGTTTCTGGGAGAGACTGGTTGCATAAACAAAAATGAGATAAAGAAATTCCTCGGTCGACGTAAATATCCTTCGATGAACTCACACAACAGTCCAGGTCATTTCCAAAATCAGTTACGCTATACCATAATATGTTTTTCGTATCATTAGCTAGTCAGCGGATAGCGCGCCATTAGTAAAATTGTATTTCCTGGCAACCTCTACATGCGTTTATGGGTACCTCCATATGCGTCCATGGTTACTTCCATCTTGCTATAAACTCCTCCTCCGCTGCACCATTCACATAACTTTTTTGTGTATTGTGACAGATCTGTGTCAAAAATATTGTCAGTTGTGAAAGAGGGGTTTTGCCAAAACACTTGGAGTTGCACATTTCATGGGAATACGGGTGTTGTTTGTGAAATAACAATCAATCGTGTCGTAGTCTGTCATAATGGAGAGTGTTCAACTTATGACAAGGCAACCAAAGAAATGACACATCATTTTCAAAACGAGACTACAAATCCCAAACAGTCAAAACTTGCATTGAAAAAGCCAGAAACAGAGAAAGAAACGACTTGCTTACCACCAAATTCACTGATAAGCCCCCAAACAAGAGACTCTACTTTGTCACCACCTTCAACCCTACTCTTCCCAAGATTTATAACATTATTCGCAGACACTGGGGTATTATTTCCGACGACACAGAAATAAACAAAGCCATTCCCGAAATACCGATCAAAGCCTTCAGACACCCTCTGAATCTGAGAAAAATTCTCGTAAGAGCAGACCTCAAAACACAACCACATCAACCCACAAGAGGTGAAACTAAACGCTGCGGCAACTGCAACCAATGCCAATTCATTACAGAAACAAACACAATTACCAGCTCCACTACGGGTAAAACCCATAACATCATCGGTAAAATCTTAAGCAACACCCGTAACCTCATTTACATTATCACTTGCCGAAAATGTTCAAAACAATACATTGGGGAAACGAACAGTGAACCTAAGAGACGAATTTACGAACACATATACAATCAATTTGCCAAACGACAATACTGAAAATCAGCTTATTTCTCTACTAACAAAACAAGAGTTATCTTGTAATAAACAACTTGCAGATTATATTTTTACTTTATATAAGCAAAGAAATACCTAGTTATATTTATTATTAGCTACTATTATTATACTGTAATACTTTATCTTTATTGAAGAAAATTTTAACTTATTTTTGTATTACTTTTTTGTTGCCACAAATGTGATGTAAATCCTATATTTACAAGCAAGCAATAAAAATATTATTATTATTATTATTATTATTATTATTATTATTATTATTATTACAAAATCCGCAGTCGTAAACCCTCCCCAGTCTCAGAACATTTCAATCAACTCGACTATAGTCCATCTCACTTCCAGGTTAGTGGTCTACACAAAGTGCAAAAATACATTACAGAAATTGATACACTCGCACCCTAGGGTATTAAGGTGGCTGGAAAGGTAAAGCTCACCTATGAGGGGGTAACTGATCCAACGTACTAAGACCATCACGAAGTCAACTGGAGATAGGAACATTTATCCAGACTACACACGCAATTTGGAGAAGATGGTCGTCTGAGTACCGGTACTTGACAGCCCTACGAGAACGAGATCCGACTACAGGAAGTTGCAACAATGTCATCAAAGTTGGTGATGTGGTGATCTTAGACAGTGACACGGAAAAACGTCAGAATTGGCATCTGGGAACTGTTACGAAAGGTGATATACGGTAACGACAAACTGGTGCGATCTGCGGAGTTGAATAATGCAAACGGCTCGACAAACAGACCCATCCAGAAGTTATATCCCTGGGGAAGTCGTGTCTGAAATGCTGACTACATAAAAGAGTATGAGAAGGAGCTGACAGATCTCAGATCAGACTCCAGTACTAATACAGGGGCTACTGTGAATTCAACACGTATTTCTGGTGACACCACTCCGAAGGCGGATGACGTCTTTCCTAGACGACCTATGAGAGTCTCTGTTGTAGCTGTCCGAATGAAAATAGCGGACCTTGTTTCACTCGGACAATTTACACGATTTCCGTGCATTCTTACATTGTGTGCGTCGAAAGTCAATATATGCTTTTGCGGACAATGTGAGCAGCGTTTCTGAATTATATAGTATAATGGCCAAATTAGTGGACCTTCATACGCATTAACTTTTATGTTTTCTGAGATTCCCTGTTCATGATGTCAATATATTTTCCTTTTATCGCGCGGCGGAGAATTTGGAGAAGTTAGAACTTAATTCAAAATGTATTGATGACAGACACTAGGATCTTGAGATAGAAGCTCTCACCCAATCATAGACAATTTGTTTTATCGAATCAGACTTTGGTATGTTTCCCGCTACTTTTCCTGGCATTTTCTCCAGCATTCATGGTCGACGTCACTAGGTACGATTGGAACTTGCCGCGCTTCTAGTTTAGAGCTCTATAGATTGATGATGACAATTCATGGCAGTAGTAGTTTCATCGTCATTTTACTCCCTACAGTTTTATGCAATCATCAGACTGAAGATTGCAGAATTCATGAAACTTAATTAACAGATACTATTACTTTGTACTTAGAGTAATTTGTGTTACACACACACACACACACACACACACACACACACACATATATATATATATATATATATATATATATATATATATATATATATGAAAAAGCAAATACGAATAAACAATATAAATGCAAATTACAAAACAGCAATGAAGAAGTTACCGTGTCGACACACACACACACACACACACACACACACACACACACACACATATATATATATATATATATATATATATATATATATATATATATATATATATATGTATATATGAACTTGTCAACTTTTAATGTTCTTTTTCATCTACCACATACAATTTGTCAATGATATGTTTTCTATGTAATGGTATATAAAGGATGTTTTCCATGGATCCTATTATTTAACCTTAATGATGTTGCTCAACCTAAAAATAAATAACTACGAATAAAGTATGTTAATGTCTATTAAAATAAAGCAAAGAAATGATAAGCTTGTCAAAATGAAAGACTTACGGCGTGTTCTATACGGGTCTGAAATAGAAACAGTGAGAATTATTGATAAAAACTCTTAAGGTACAAATAAACATATGAATATAAA
Organism: Ptychodera flava; assembly: GCF_041260155.1. NCBI lineage: Eukaryota > Metazoa > Hemichordata > Enteropneusta > Ptychoderidae > Ptychodera > Ptychodera flava. Next base: position 30,837,603 of record NC_091938.1, on the reverse strand, counting down.
TATATCAACTGCTTGCCTTTAATTCTAGCTGAAAGCATGTCTGAATTGAAACCTTTTGAGCCATTATTTCCAATGTCAATATGGGCTACACAATGATTGATGTTAATCTACGTTACGATCATGGATTATTGCATTGAAATGTAAAATATTCTCTTAAGGCAGAGTACGCCTGGTGGACAGATGATTAAACTCTCAAACTTTTACAATTTTATTTTATGATGTAAAACTTATTTTTGTCAATATTATCTTTCCCATATATTAAGATATAAATTATGTTTCTGATGATCCTGTTACCGGATATTACCAGTGTTGGTCATCCAAGTGAATGAAAAAGTACGAAAAATATAAATAATTAAAATACAGCAATGAAAAGGTTAACATGTCATAAGGAAAGACTTACAGCGTGTTTCGACAGGACCTGAACCAGAAACCGAAATATAAAAGTATTATTTTATCATTCTATTGGTATGTAAAAGTTGCCCTCAACGTAAAGTGCGCCTCGGGGAAATATTCAAACTCTCAATTTTTCCAATTTTTTTTATCTACGACATATTTTTGTCGTTAGTATCTTTTTCTTATGTAATTAGATACAAATTTATGTTTCCCGAGGACCCTTATGGTAATCCAAATGAATGGAAAAGTACGGAAAAATACACTGCATGAAAACCCAATAATTCAGATAAATTCACATTAATGAGTTGCCTGTATTATAGTATAATACACGTGAATTCACATGAATCCACATGAATACAGGCTTGCTGAATACAAAAAATGGATTCTTGACTGTATTCATCTGTATATGCACTTTTTAGCTAAAATACAGACAACAATCCATGCTAATACAGTAAGTATTATAGGGTTTTATGCAGTGATATAAATATCAATTAAAATGCAGTAGTGAAATCGTTAGTTTCATAAGGAAAGACTTACGGCGTGTTGCGACAGGATCTGAAAGAGAATCCATTTGAAATACAGAGAGAGACAGACAGAGAGGGAGGGAGGGAGGTTATCAATGGCATATTTGTCTGTATAAGTAGATATAAAATGTTTTCCGAGGACTGTGTGAAAAATTCTTACTCCTGTTGGTCGTCCAAATGAAGAAAGAGGTACGAATAAACAATATACATGCAAATTAAAATACGGCAATGAAATGGTTAGCGTGTCATAAGAAAGGACATACAGCGTGTTTCAACAGGACCTGAAACAGAAACCATTTAAACACATAAGTGAGAGAGAGGGGGTTATTAAAGGCATGTCGTTCTGCTTAAATAGATATAAATTTTGTTTTCGGAGGACCCTGTTAATTGATCTTACTCCTATTGGTCGTACAGAAGAATATACATATACGAATAAACAATTTAAATGCATATTACAAACCAATAATGAAGAAATTAGCGTGTCGACATATATATATATATATATATATATATATATATATATATATATATATATATATATATATATATATATATATATATGAACTTGTCAACTTTTACTGTTCTTTTTGATTTACCACTAATATTTGTCAATGTTATGTTTTCTATGTGATTGTATATAAAGTATGTTTTCCATGGATCACCCTATTTAACCTTAATAATGTTGCTCAACCTAAAAAATAAATAACTACGAATAAAGTATGTTAATGTCTATTAAAATAAAGCCAAAAAATGAGGAGCTTATCAAAATGAAAGACTTACGGCGTGTTCTATACGGGTCTGAAATAGAAACAGTGAGAATTATTGATAAAAACTCTTAAGGTACAAATAAACATATGAATATAAATATATCAACTGCTTGCCTTTAATTCTAGCTGAAAGCATATCTGAATTGAAACCTTTTGATCCATTATTTCCAATGTCAATATTGGCTACATAATAATTGATGTTAATCTACGTTACGATCATGGATTATTGCATTGAAATGTAAAATTTCTCTTAAGGCAGAGTACGCCTGGTGGACAGATGATTAAACTCTCAAACTTTTACAATTTTATTTTATGATGTAAAACTTATTTTTGTCAATATTATCTTTCCCATATATTTAGATATAAATTATGTTTCTGATGATCCTGTTACCGGATATTACCAGAGTTGGTCATCCAAGTGATAATGAAAAACTACGAAAAATATAAATAATTAAAATACAGCAATGAAAAGGTTAACATGTCATAAGGAAAGACTTACAGCGTGTTTCGACAGGACCTGAACCAGAAACCGAAATATAAAAGTATTATTTTATCATTCTATTGGTATGTAAAAGTTGCCCTCAACGTAAAGTGCGCCTCGGGGAAATATTCAAACTCTCAATTTTTCCAATTTTTTTGATCTACGACATATTTTTGTCCTTGGTATCTTTTTCTTATGTAATTAGATACAAATTATGTTTCCCGAGGACCCTTTTGGTAATCCAAATGAATGGAAAAGTACGGAAAAATATAAATATCAATTAAAATGCAGTAGTGAAATCGTTAGTTTCATAAGGAAAGACTTACGGCGTGTTGCGACAGGATCTGAAAGAGAATCCATTTGAAATACAGAGAGAGACAGACAGAGAGGGAGGGAGGGAGGTTATCAATGGCATATTTGTCTGTATAAGTAGATATAAAATGTTTTCCGAGGACTGTGTGAAAAATTCTTACTCCTGTTGGTCGTCCAAATGAAGAAAGAGGTACGAATAAACAATATACATGCAAATTAAAATACGGCAATGAAACGGTTAGCGTGTCATAAGAAAGGACATACAGCGTGTTTCAACAGGACCAGAAACAGAAACCATTAAAAAACATAAGAGAGAAAGAGGGGGGTTATTAAAGGCATGTCTTTCTGCATAAATAGATATAAATTATGTTTTCGGAGGACCCTGTTAATTGATCTTACTCCTATTGGTCGTACAGAAGAATATACATATACGAATAAACAATTTAAATGCATATTACAAACCAATAATGAAGAAATTAGCGTGTCGACATATATATATATATATATATATATATATATATATATATATATATATATATATATATATATATATATATATATATATATACATATATATATATACATATATACATACATACATACATACATATATATATATATATATATATATATATATATATATATATATATATATATATATATATATATATATATATATATATATATATATATATATATATATATATATATATATATATATATATATATGAACTTGTCAACTTTTACTGTTCTTTTTGATTTACCACTAATATTTGTCAATGTTATATTTCTATGTGATTATATGTAAAGTATGTTTTCCATGGATCACCCTATTTAACCTTATTAATGTTGCTTAACCTAAAAATAAATAACTACGAATAAAGTATGTTAATGTCTATTAAATAAAGCCAAAAAATGAGGAGCTTATCAAAATGAAAGACTTACGGCGTGTTCTATACGGTCTGAAATAGAAAGAGTGAGAAATATTGATAAAAACTCTTTAAGGTACAAATAAACCTATAAATATAAATATATCAACTGCTTCCTTTAATTCTAGCTGAAAGCGTGTCTGAATTGAAACCTCTTGATCCATTCTTTGCAATGTCAATATGGGCTACATAATGATTGATGTTAATCTACGTTACGATCATGGATTATTGCATTGAAATGTAAAATTTTCTCTTAACGCAGAGTACGCCTGTTGGGACAGATGATTAAACTCTCAAACTTTTAAAATTTTATTTTATGATATAAAACTTATTTTTGTCAATGGTATCTTTCCTATATATTTAGATATAAATTATGTTTCTGATGATCCTGTTACGGATATTATCCGTGTTGGTCATCCAAGTGAATGAAAAAGTACGAAAAAACATAAATAATTAAAATACAGCAATGAAAAGGTTAATATGTCATAAGGAAAGACTTACAGCGTGTTTCGACAGGACCTGAACCAGAAACCGAAATATACAAGTATTATTTTATTATTGTATTGGTATGTAAAAGTTGCCCTCAACGTAAAGTGCGCCTCGGAGACAGATATTCAAACTCTCAAACTTTCTAGTTTTTTTTATCTACTACATATTTTGTCCTTGGTATCTTTTTCTATGTAATTAGATACAAATGATGTTTCCCGACGACCCTTTTTGTCATCCAATGGAATAGAAAGTACGAAAAAATACAAATGTTAATTAAATACAGCAATAAAATGGTTAGAGTGTCATAAGGAAAGACTTACGGCGTGTTTCGACAGGATCTGAAAGAGAATCCATTTAAAATACAGAGAGAGAGACAAAGAGGGAGGGAGGGAGGTTATCAATGGCATATTTTTCTGTACAATAGATTTCAATTATGTTTTCAGAGGACTCTGTTAAAGATTCTTACTCCTCTTGGTCGTCCAAATGAAGAACGAGGTACGAATAAACAATATACATGCAAATTAAAATACAGCAATGAAATTGAAATGGTAAGCGTGTCATAAGGAAGGACTTACAGCGTGTTTCAACAGGACCTGAAACAGAAACCATTAAAAAACATAAGAGAGAGAGGGGGGTTATTAAAGGCATGTCTTTCTGCATAAATAGATATAAATTATGTTTTCGGAGGACCCTGTTAATTGATCTTACTCCTATTGGTCGTACAGAAGAATATACATATACGAATAAACAATTTAAATGCATATTACAAACCAATAATGAAGAAATTAGCGTGTCGACATATATATATATATATATATATATATATATATATATATATATATATATATATATATATATTATATATATATATATGAATTTGTCAACTTTTACTGTTCTTTTTGATTTACCACAAATATTTGTCAATGTTATGTTTTCTATGTGATTATATATAAAGTGTGTTTTCCATGGATCACCCTATTTAACCTTAATAATGTTGCTTAACCTAAAAATAAATAACTACGAATAAAGTATGTTAATGTCTATTAAAATAAAGCCAAAAAATGAGGAGCTTATCAAAATGAAAGACTTACGGCGTGTTCTATACGGGTCTGAAATAGAAAGAGTGAGAATTATTGATAAAAACTCTTTAAGGTACAAATAAACCTATAAATATAAATATATCAACTGCTTCCTTTAATTCTAGCTGAAAGCGTGTCTGAATTGAAACCTCTTGATCCATTCTTTGCAATGTCAATATGGGCTACATAATGATTGATGTTAATCTACGTTACGATCATGGATTATTGCATTAAAAAGAAAAAATTTCTCTTAAGGCAGAGTACGCCTGTTGGACAGATGATTAAACTCTCAAACTTTTACAATTTTATTTTATGATGTAAAACTTATTTTTGTCAATGGTATCTTTCCTATATATTTAGATATAAATTATGTTTCTGATGATCCTGTTACCGGATATTATCCGTGTTGGTCATCCAAGTGAATGAAAAAGTACGAAAAAACATAAATAATTAAAATACAGCAATGAAAAGGTTAACATGTCATAAGGAAAGACTTACAGCGTGTTTCGACAGGACCTGAACCAGAAACCGAAATATACAAGTATTATTTTATTATTGTATTGGTATGTAAAAGTTGCCCTCAACGTAAAGTGCGCCTCGGAGACAGATATTCAAACTCTCAAACTTTCTAGTTTTTTTTATCTACTACATATTTTTGTCCTTGGTATCTTTTTCTATGTAATTAGATACAAATGATGTTTCCCGACGACCCTTTTTGTCATCCAATTGAATAGAAAAGTACGAAAAAATACAAATGCTAATTAAAATACAGCAATAAAATGGTTAGAGTGTCATAAGGAAAGACTTACGGCGTGTTTCGACAGGATCTGAAAGAGAATCCATTTAAAATACAGAGAGAGAGACAAAGAGGGAGGGAGGGAGGTTATCAATGGCATATTTTTTCTGTACAATTAGATATCAATTATGTTTTCAGAGGACTCTGTTAAAGATTCTTACTCCTCTTGGTCGTCCAAATGAAGAACGAGGTACGAATAAACAATATACATGCAAATTAAAATACAGCAATGAAATTGAAATGGTAAGCGTGTCATAAGGAAGGACTTACAGCGTGTTTCAACAGGACCTGAAACAGAAACCATTAAAAAACATAAGAGAGAGAGGGGGGTTATTAAAGGCATGTCTTTCTGCATAAATAGATATAAATTATGTTTTCGGAGGACCCTGTTAATTGATCTTACTCCTATTGGTCGTACAGAAGAATATACATATACGAATAAACAATTTAAATGCATATTACAAACCAATAATGAAGAAATTAGCGTGTCGACATATATATATATATAATATATATATATATATATATATATATATATATATATATATGAACTTGTCAACTTTTACTGTTCTTTTTGATTTACCACTAATATTTGTCAATGTTATGTTTTCTATGTGATTATATATAAAGTATGTTTTCCATGGATCACCCTATTTAACCTTAATAATGTTGCTTAACCTAAAAATAAATAACTACGAATAAAGTATGTTAATGTCTATTAAAATAAAGCCAAAAAATGAGGAGCTTATCAAAATGAAAGACTTACGGCGTGTTCTATACGGGTCTGAAATAGAAAGAGTGAGAATTATTGATAAAAACTCTTTAAGGTACAAATAAACCTATAAATATAAATATATCAACTGCTTCCTTTAATTCTAGCTGAAAGCGTGTCTGAATTGAAACCTCTTGATCCATTCTTTGCAATGTCAATATGGGCTACACAATGATTGATGTTAATCTACGTTACGATCATGGATTATTGCATTAAAAAGAAAAAATTTCTCTTAAGGCAGAGTACGCCTGGTGGACAGATGATTAAACTCTCAAACTTTTACAATTTTATTTTATGATGTTAAACTTATTTTTGTCAATATTATCTTTCCCATATATTTAGATATAAATTATGTTTCTGATGATCCTGTTACCGGATATTACCAGTGTTGGTCATCCAAGTGAATGAAAAAGTACGAAAAAATATAAATAATTAAAATACAGCAATGAAAAGGTTAACATGTCATAAGGAAAGACTTACAGCGTGTTTCGACAGGACCTGAACCAGAAACCGAAATATAAAGTATTATTTTATTATTGTATTGGTATGTAAAAGTTGCCCTCAACGTAAAGTGCGCCTCGGAGACAGATATTCAAACTCTCAAACTTTCTAGTTTTTTTTTATCTACTACATATTTTTGTCCTTGGTATCTTTTTCTATGTAATTAGATACAAATGATGTTTCCCGACGACCCTTTTTGTCATCCAATTGAATAGAAAAGTACGAAAAAATACAAATGCTAATTAAAATACAGCAATAAAATGGTTAGAGTGTCATAAGGAAAGACTTACGGCGTGTTTCGACAGGATCTGAAAGAGAATCCATTTAAAATACAGAGAGAGAGACAAAGAGGGAGGGAGGGAGGTTATCAATGGCATATTTTTTCTGTACAATTAGATATCAATTATGTTTTCAGAGGACTCTGTTAAAGATTCTTACTCCTCTTGGTCGTCCAAATGAAGAACGAGGTACGAATAAACAATATACATGCAAATTAAAATACAGCAATGAAATTGAAATGGTAAGCGTGTCATAAGGAAAGACTTACAGCGTGTTTCAACAGGACCTGAAAAAGAAACCATTTAAAAACATAAGAGAGAGAGAGAGAGAGAGAGAGAGAGAGAGAGAGAGAGAGAGAGAGAGAGAGAGTTATTAAAGGCATGTCTTTCTGTATAAATAGATATAAATTAAGTTTTCGGAGGACCCTGTTAATTGATCTTACTCCTATTGGTCGTACAGAAGAATATACATATACGATTAAACAATTTAAATGCATATTACAAACCAATATATGTATATATATGAACTTGTCAACTTTTACTGTTCTTTTTGATTTACCACTAATATTTGTCAATGTTATGTTTTCTATTTCCATGGATCACCCTATTTAACCTTAAAAATGTTGCTCAACCTAAAAAATAAATAACTACGAATAAAGTATGTTAATGTCTATTAAAATAAAGCCAAAAAATGAGGAGCTTATCAAAATGAAAGACTTACGGCGTGTTCTATACGGGTCTGAAATAGAAAGAGTGAGAATTATTGATAAAAACTCTTTAAGGTACAAATAAACCTATAAATATAAATATATCAACTGCTTCCTTTAATTCTAGCTGAAAGCGTGTCTGAATTGAAACCTCTTGATCCATTCTTTGCAATGTCAATATGGGCTACATAATGATTGATGTTAATCTACGTTACGATCATGGATTATTGCATTGAAATGTAAAATTTTCTCTTAAGGCAGAGTACGCCTGGTGGACAGATGATTAAACTCTCAAACTTTTACAGTGTTATTTTATGATATAAAACTTATTTTTGTCAATGGTATCTTTCCTATATATTTAGATATAAATTATGTTTCTGATGATCCTGTTACCGGATATTATCCGTGTTGGTCATCCAAGTGAATGAAAAAGTACGAAAAAATATAAATAATTAAAATACAGCAATGAAAAGGTTAACATGTCATAAGGAAAGACTTACAGCGTGTTTCGACAGGACCTGAACCAGAAACCGAAATATAAAAGTATTATTTTATCATTGTATTGGTATGTAAAAGTTGCCCTCAACGTAAAGTGCGCCTCGGGGAAATATTCAAACTCTCAATTTTTCCAATTATTTTTATCTACGACATATCTTTGTCCTTGGTATCTTTTTCTTGTGTAATTAGATACAAATTATGTTTCCCGAGGACCCTTTTGGTCATCCAAGTGAATGGAAAAGTACGGAAAATATAAATGTCAATTAAAATACAGTAATGAAATAGTTAGAGTTTCATAAGGAAAAACTTACGGCGTGTTTCGACAGGATCTGAAAGAGAATCCATTTAAAATACAGAGACAGACACAGAGAGGGAGGGAGGGAGGATATCAATAGCATATTTTTCTGTATAAGTAGATATAAAATTTGTTCCGAGGCGTTTTTCAACAGGAAGCGAACTAGACTTCGTTATATATATAAGCTTATATATATATATATATAAGCTTACTGTACCTTGACCTAATGAACAAATAATTAGCTACGAATAAAGAATGAAAATCCTTGTTAAAATAATCAGCTTGTCAAAATGAAAGACTTACGGCGTGTTCTATATGGGTCTGAAATTGAAACAGTGAGAATTATGTATTAAATGTATTGATAGAAAAATATTGATGTACAAATCAACTTATGAATATAATTTAAAGATGTCGACTGCTTTCTTGAATTCTAGCTGGACGTGTTTCTAGTTTGAAACTTTATAAGCCATTATTTTCAATATCAATGTGGACTATATAATGATTGATATCAATGTACGTTACTATTGATTATTGTATTGAAATGTAAAATTTGCTCTAAAGGTAGAATGCACCTCGGGGACAGATATTCAAACTCTCACATTTTCACAATTCTTTTCTAAACTACCATTTATTTTTTCAGTGGTATGTTTTTCTATATAATTAGATTTAGATTTGTGTTTTCCTTGTCATTGGATCTGACTCTTGTTGTTCATTAAATTGATTAAACAAATACGAACGAATGTACAATATAAACGCTAACTAAACTACAGTAATCGAATGGTTCGCGAGTCATAAGGAAAGACTTACAGCGTGTTTCAACAGGACCTGAAACAGAAACCATTTAAAAATATGAGAGAGAGAGATGTTATGTTTTCGGAGGACCCTGTTAATGGATCTTACTTCTGTTGGTCGTACACAAGAATAAACAAATACGAATAAACAATATCAATGCATATTGCAAAACAGCAATGAAGAATTTAACGTGTCGACAGAAAAAGATTTAAAGCGTGTTTTAACTGGATGTGAACGAGACTATAAACATATACATATATATATATCGTCAAGTTTTACTGATTCTTTTTGATTTATCACTGATATTTGTCAATGGTAGGTTTTCCATGTAATTGTATATAAATTATGTTTTCCGTGAACCCTCTTATTTTGCCTTACCAATGTTGCTTAACTTAATGAATAAATAATACGAATAATTATGTTAATGTCTATTAAAATAAAGCGAAGAAATGAGGAGCTTGTCAAAATGAAAGACTTACGGCGTGTTCTATATGGATCTGAAATAGAAACAGGGAGAATTATTGATAAAAAAATATTGATGTGTAAATAAACCAATAAATATAACATAAAGATATCGACTGCTTCCTTTAATTCTAGCTGAACGTGTTTTTGATTTGAAAATTTTTCAGTCATTATTCTCAATATCACTGTGGGCTATGTAATGATTGATATTAATCTACGTTACGATGGATTATTGTATTGGAATGGAAAGTTTGCCCTACATGTAGAGTGCGCCTCGAGGACAGATGGTCGAACTCTTAAAATTTTACAACGGACTATGTCTATAGATACATGATTCGAAATAATTCTTGTATGCCTGTAAGAAATGGGTACTTTGTGTCCTTGGACAGGCGGTTTTCAAGAGTACTTATCAAAGTGGACAGGTGGAATTTTCAGCCCTCAATCAGAATTACAATCTTTTCCCCATACACTATATGTGAAAAATTTGATTACAATCCATGTAACTTTAGAAACTTTTGAAATCATGATCTGAACATGAAAAGCTCAAAAACAAAGCCCTGGCGTATTCTAAATTTTCAAAATTGTTGACCTGGCAATGTCTGAAGCTCAATTTCACAAGCGCAATAGCAAAAGCTGACTCGAAAGTACTGGGCACGAACGGAAATATAGGACTGTTTATTATATCTGTCATTATAATATGCTTAGCTGGAATCCGGCAATCTGATTGGCTGGAGCCGGGGTTTATATTCTCAACAAGAAGACCTGCGCGCCGCGTAACATTTTTGAGCTCGCGCAAATTTCGAACGCCAACTTGAGAGCTCAACGCGCCATAATGTCGAACAAGTCTATGGCTTCAGATTGATTTTGATTGTTAAATTTTAGTCTAGTGCAGCTTGACGAACCAACAAATGAAGAGTTTCTGTAAGGAGCGGAGGCTATGTAACAACAACATGATTTTTTAAAGTTTTTTGAGCGTTTTTTTAAGTAAAATTCTTCAAGTTCGATGTCTAATCGCGATATTGATGCGTTGCGTAACCGTATTTTATGAATTCAACTGTGCACGCGCGCGCGTTCTGAAACGTTCTTTTTTAGAGTTTGTATGAGGCTGGGCGCTCCTGAACTCTCGTTCCAACTTCGGCCCTAAATAACGAAATTGCCCACTTGTTTTTAACTTTAGCATATTATAATGAGGTTATAAACGGTGCGCTCGGGTATTTGGTTGCGGATATAAGACCTCTGGGGTGAAAATTAGCATATTTGGGTGAAATAATCACCTCGCTTCGCTCGGTGATTATTTCCCGCCAAATATGCTAATTTTCACCCAGAGGTCTTATATCCGCAACCAAATACCCTCGCTTGCCGTTTATAACCTCTCAATGTAAGGGCTTTATCAAAAATGCATTCAGATTCGAACTGATTTTAAACAACTTTTTTTATTACAAGAAATTTCTCTCCTGGGAAGTTGCTGACATTCCTGTAGTTCGCTTTTATATTATGCAAAAATCACAGAAACAAACACTTGATCCAGACATCCTGAAAATGTGCAGACCTATTTATAATCTTCCATTCATCTCAAAAGTCAAAGAAAAAATCGTTGCCAAGAGACTCAATGCCTATCTCAACATTAACTCACTTCTTGAACCGCCCCAATCCAAAATAGCCGATTTCTGTTTAGATCCTATTTTTATGTTTATTGTCGGCCATGATGGCAAATCCTGTCGATATCTCGAAACATATTTTTATTTAGGATATGAAGTCGACACACAAGTGTTAAAAGCTGATGAATATTGGGCAAGCCTGTTACTCGATGCCTTGCTTTGGTCAGAAGCTAAGCGATAAACCAAACTTTCATTTCAAACTACCAAAATATAAAGCCGAGGGAAATTTTAGGTAAATACAAGACTATAAGATTCAGTCGAGTGTGGCGCCCCAGCGACCCCTACCGGAACGCCCCCACACTGTACGAGTAAGTCTTTCGATCTACTACAATGCAATGCCAGAAGAACAAATCCCTTGAATGCAATAGCTGAACCATTTTGAAGCTGACATCGCATATTCGTTACAAGTCACGGTAACACCATTATTTATTTCACTCCTTTAAATTTGAAAGTATCTGAACTTCTGTGGACTAATCTGTATTAATATCATTATTTCCTTAATGAGAAGTTACAGTGTTCTTTACAAACAGAATGATGTACAATTTAGCTACACGAGCCCCTTGTTGGCAGTGACTGACTAATCGCCGTCTATCTAGGGGGCAAATTGAAATGACTCTGCTGACGACAACACAAAAAGAAGTACTGTCTGCGGTCCCTTAACTGTATCCTGTCCCACAATAGTTGTCAGGCACAGTTGACTACGGCTTTATGTCAATTGATATCAAAAGATATAAAATACGGTTTGTTCAAAGGTTGTGAATACAAAATCAGGGGGGCTCGCCAAGCAGTAACTCTCTCAGTGTCCAATGCAATGCAATGTCTTAAACGTTCCACTTTGTTTGTATGTCGTTTTCACCACCTATGCATACGCACTCGATGATTTGTGAAGCTTATCTTCAATGTTCAAATCAGATAATACAGTCCCTCGTAAGATTGCAAAGATTTTGTTGGTTTTCTTTTAATATCATTTTAAAACAAGTGTAAACAAAAGATTGCACTCTTCTAGTTAAATTTAGACTACCGTAGGCGTTCCTGCTAAACTTTACTGATTTAAGTGCCATGTTACATGAATAGTTTCCGTGCCTTTTCCTAATTCTTTAGAAATATTGAATGTGGTTAAATTTGAAGGATTTAATTATGTGTACATCCACCGCAACTGTCGCCTTGTAATGGGTCGGGTCTTTCCAAAAATAGACCAAAATTGCAAACAGAATAGTCATTCCGCCCTCTGCGACTGTTAAATTTTAAATAACGTGTTGTTTTCTGTACGAAAAAGGCCTGGGAGCATGCTATGACAGCACGTAGGCAGATTTTGGAACAATATCGTAACCGCGTGCTAGTTGTTCCAAAGACGTCATTTTTCAATGAAGTACGAAATCCTAGGGACTTTCACGTATATTTTATATCAGCGCTGACAAACAACGTCATTTTCAATTTTTCCTAAATGGCTTTGATTGAACTGAGCCTAGGAAAGCTATATACCACTATCGTCACATCGCGATTCTTACATAAAGTGACTGTTTGATCTGCGGCTTCACAAGTACAGTGTACATCGCACAACTTCAGTTGATCGTCTACTATCATACAGGAACAGTCACCGTGCAACGTTATCATATCAACATACACGAAATGTCAAATACCAAAGTAGAAACTTTAACAAAACCGATGTTATTTTGCACATACCTTGTATAGGTGGTCTGGTTCCGACATTATTCCTTCCTACATCAAGAGAAACAGATCTTGTCACAATCGAGATATGTCATATTCTCTCTCTCTCTCTCTCTCTCTCTCTCTCTCTCTCTCTCTCTCTCTCTCTCTCTCTCTCTCTCTCTCTCTCTCACATTTTATATATAAGCGTGAAAGATGTTAACAAAGAGTTATGTTGATATTTTTACATATTATGGACTGTTGAACTGCCATTCACAAGCGCCGTTAAAGTTTTGCCCGAATAAGAAATACACAAAAATGATACATTTTTTATGGCAATATTAAATTCTACTTGCAAACTAAACTAGCTGACTAGAACGAATAAGCCGCGACAGCCAAGTTTTGAGATCAAGGCTGCCCTAAATGGAGTAGGGAATCCTTATTCTTTACAAACACAATCATTGTCTAGAATTGACTTGACATGCACTTTTTATGTCACCTGTCATTGGGAAATATGTATAATCCTGCTGAATTAGGGCATCTTTCTCCCAGTGAATGACATTATAATTGAATTGAATTGTAAGTTCTTGTTCTTCTCCCCCAAAATGTCAAAACACGTACAGGTATACGTAAAATGCGCTATTATGTTTAAAATTTGATTCTAGTCCGCACAGAATTCACTTGCCGACATTAGCAATATCGGTACAGTCTATAAATGTGGTCACTCAGATGACAATCTTGAATTGTAGTTAACATTCAATGTAAAAATGACTGCATATCTTAAGGAAATTAAAATGTAAACGATAAAGTATTGACAGGTGATTGCATGTAAAATGTACGTACATGTGCCCTTTAAATTAACAGTGCCTAAAGCTAGATCGACAACCTATGCCGTTGTTAATTTACTTAGGTTGACTTTGAAATAGCGCAATGACTAAGAGCTAATATTATTCCATTATCTAGCTAAATTCCTATGTCTCCCATTTTGCATTTCTTTAGTTTTTGCTGAGATTTAGTTGCAGGACATTTTCCATAAAAAATAAGACTCAGGGACGCTGGGAGAGAAAATAATGCATCATGCAAGCGAGGCCATGCAAACCTGATGTGCGAAAGCGGTTTTGGTATGTCCAAGTTCATTTCTATGAATCAGTACAGAGAAGGAGCCTGCATGTACATGACACATTCGTCACAGTCTGACTGATTTTGCTTGTCGCAATTCACAATGAAAACTACCGACTAGAATTCTATTCGGCTTTCAACTGAAATTATGGCGCTCTATGATAATTATTGAAATTGAAATAAAAGTCCATCAACGTCAATGGTTTTTCAAAGCCATCTAGATTGATCGATTCCTTTTGATGTGGATAAAAATGTTAGCAATATGTACCTGTTACAAAACTCCCTGGGAGTAAAGCCAAGGCAGACAAAACCACAAGCAGGAAACATGACATGCAGCTGAAAAAAATGAAATATAAAATTCGTAATTCCGAGGTAAACTTGAAATGTTAAAACAGAATCGTCATAGTCATGGCATTCACTACACTTATAGCAAAGCAGCCACTTTTCGATTGACCCTTTAAATTGTTTTCACATTTATGTCTTGAAATCTGTTATCATTGAAATCATAAAGTGGAATGTACTTCAATATAAATTGTCCGCTAGGTTTTCTTTTAACCACAAATTTAACACACAACAGCCATACATGTACGAAAATCCTTACAGTGAACTGAGAAATATGTCAACTTACTTCATCTTGCTGTCTGGTGATTCGCACGAGATTAGAATATTTGGATTTACTGATCCTATACTCTCGGTGCGTATGCGCTAACAGCAGTGTGCGTACACAGATATACCATTGAGCTGTCTATCATGAAGTGTAAATTGTTGTTTGGATAGAATAATAGGAATGACACAAAGGTGATGTAAAGTTTTTCTATCACTTTGTTTACCCTTTTGAGTATTCGCCGTTGTATAGTAACCGATGGTGTGCTCCTGTGGGTTGTTCGCCGTGCAGTGATTTACGTCAGAGGCAACAAATGTATTCAATGCAACATATCTTTAAGAAGTGTCACCTAGGAAGCCTCAAAGTTACAATTCCTGATACGTCTTAAATTTAGATCTACACAAACGTAACCAAACTTCTGTATCATAAATCAAGTTTGATTCGACCTATTTGCACCATTGATTGATCATAAGACTTTTCACTACTGCTGATATCCGAATATATTGTCGCCATCGTGAAATAGTGATAAAGTGTACATGTTTGTTAATATGAAGGAATAATTAATATATGGAAGTTTGAGAGACATCAATTTCACTCAAGAAAAAATAGCGTTTTTCCCGATTTGACGCTCGAGCTTAGGTAACAAATCTGTGCTCCGTAACTCCACAAACTGGGCCAGGCGGACAATACACGCTAAATTTACTACTCTGAAACCACGTGCTACAGTTTCAATAAAGCGCAATAAATACATTCAGGATAGCGTTGAGAACAATTCGCCGCATAACATTCGTCTTCTTTGCATGCAGTGTACCATGACGAATGTGAATTCGTCTGTACAGAAAAAGATAACGACATGATCACGCAGACACGCTGTATATTTAGTAATGTCCGAAAGAAGTGCTTTGTTAGGCTTTACTCAAGCTGTTGACATAAATAAAGAAATAAATATATAGTTCGTTCATCTGAGGTTCACACAGAATACTCTGAAATTGGTCCGATAATAAAGCGAGGAAATTAAAGCGATCACTTAACCATAAATAAAGTGTAAAGTTAGCGTCGGATGGACTGCAAGAATAAATTGACCATTCAGACTTTACTTGTACAGTTCGATGTCTAGTAAGTGCATATCATGTAGGAAAAGGCCCCCTTAAGTAGATGATATTAATCCTATTGCAGCAGGTCAACAATGATTAACTAGATTTCAGCCTGTGGGATTCAAAATTAAATGTTCCACTGAAATATCATTGGACCGTTCTGGTGTGTGTCGCACACACTTTTTGTGAGCTGACCGCTCAGTGAGTGCTTTTCGTATCATGCGTACAACCCATGAATGCGCACGCAAGGCATAAATGACTTCGATCAGCTACTCTTCGTATAAGAATAAGCCTTGCTGCAATTCTAGGTCGTTGACTCTGCCGTTTTGGTTTTTTGTCATACCGATGTAAACTTTGAGCGAAGGACACATGTTGGGAATATTTCAGTTATCATGAGGGGTTGGACCAGAGGAATGAAGGAAGGTCAATTTTTACAAACCTGCCATTTAGGAGGATTACTCTTTGCAGAGCTAGCCGGGAGTCATATGTCACATCTGCAAATACGATAATTAATACAAATTTTCTATGTATGGTATTGACAATATTTTTGCAAAACTCCTATGATGTTTATAATGGCATTAGGTCATTGTCATAATATTACCTTGAACCCACTTAGTTTTGGCATAAGTCTACAAATTTACAAGGTAAATAAGAATTTCAGTTCGAAATCAAGTTATTGTGTATAAAAGTTAGTAAACTAGTGAGCTTGTACAGTTAAAGCTTAGCTGGTGGATTTAAACCTAAGAAAATACAGGCCTTTCACCTTTTAAATTAATAAATATCGTCTAAGACTGGGATTTTGTCCAACTTTGATTTGGAACTCTTCGATAGCATACGAATATAGCTCCAACGATACGATTTACGATACACACTCGAAAGAATAGGACCTCTGTGAGAAATCTGTCTATCTTACTTGGACGCCGTGTATCTAAATATATGGGTTAACGACCGAAGAATATAATTAACGGTACTTTTTGTTCCGCGGCGTTTATTAAAGAAAATGAATAAGGTGAGAAAGCTGCTGTCTATGGATTGACACGCTTGGTGTTGTGGAGACGCTTTTATTTTGACAACACATTTACGACCTTCAGGGTATGAGACTGTGACAACCCTCCATCAATAAGTGTGATTGATGGCACGTGTTTCGGAAGCTATTAAATGGTGACAAATAAACATAAATTTTTAACTCGATAGGTGCCTTTGGGCTTGCATAATGGTTTTTTGAAGAGGTTTTACTGAACACTGTTCATTTAATTAAATGCAGTTTACGACGCTGAAATCACGTGTTACAATTTCAATAAAAGCGATTTCGGAACTTTTTGCCAGTGTTTTCATCTTTTTGTCGGGGTGATTGTGCAATCTGAACGAGACAACGTGAGACTTTTATCACCCGGCCTGCCGCTCTAAAGAGATTCAACCAACCTGGGCCGAGACACGCAGCCGCCGTTAAACAATTGCTCTGGGTTTTGTTTTTTCATTTTCAATATGCACTTGATTTGATACCTTTATTCTGACCTGACAATGTGCTTGTACAATTGATACACTTGGAATACTTGAATGAAGTGTTTAATGACGACTGCTGCTTGAAGCCATAACTAATTGTCACTGACTTTATACAGCAAATCACAAGCAAGTTTTAAAACACCCGACTGAATAGTGGACTGCGATAACCAGTCCAGGTCATTTCCCACGATTGGCGACGCTATACTATAATATTTTTCCACCATGGCATTACCTAATCAGCGGCCAGTGCGTCATCTATAAAACTTGTATTTCCTGGCAACCTCCGCGTGAGTCTATGGTTACCTATGCCATACTGTGTTGAACTCTATCTTGCTATAAACACCTCCGCTGCACCATTCACATAACTTTTTCTTGTATTATCGTAGATCCGTGTCAAAAAACAATGTCAGTTTAAGACCCCGCGTTAGCAGTCCGGGTTATGTCCATAGACAGGATATTGCGTTTGACCAATCAGCGAACCTGCCGCCGCCAACGTCATGAATAATTAACCATGCAATCCTTGGCTCGCAGATTGTAATGAGTTCGGAACTTTCGGCTAGATTTCACTCTTTATTTTGAGCACTAGATAGTTTTTAGATGAACACGTTACGCACAATGTTCAATACGGTCGAGATGACGACTGACACTGGTGGTTATTACATCGAATATTACTTCTTTGGATGATTTTCCTGGCCAGGTACCGCGCCTCGAAATCAGGATTTGACCCTTGTAAATTTACAGCAAGTTATTTGTCTCCAAATATCGCCTATTTTTGGTCAAATTTAATTTAACCTTTCCATCTGTAGCATGGAGAATGTTTCAAGCATTGCAACGATGGGTCAACTGTTCTTGTCAATGATCGGAGCACGATTTTTTCGATCACCATGCATTTCCCGGTACGATTGACCCTTCGCTAAGAAAAACACGCGCAGAATCAATCGCCGAGAAGTTAACCAGAAGCTGGTAAAGAGTACGAAAAACGTCAAATAACTCTTTGTCGAACATGGTCTAGGGTAAAGAAACTCAGAAAACTATTCCTGAAGAAATCCTTACAATTTTTAACACGGTAGAACGTCGCAAATTGACTCGACACTTCCGGGTAGCCAACATTCTCACTCGATCGGTCACGGTGGATCTGTCAGGTAAGATCGCGATCTCAACATAACATTTCAAAGTGAACCCATTTAACCTTTAACCGTCATTACATATACAGTACGTGATTGGTTCTTGCCTTAACCTCATTACATATACGGTACGCCATTGGCTTTTCCCAACTATCCTCTATATGGACATAACCCGGACTGGTTAGATTGAGTCATGTGGGCGCATTTCAAATCGAACCAATAGCAGAGCCTGATACTTAACGAATTGGTCCAGTGTGGCGTAGCCCCGCGTACGATACTGTGTGTTCCGTTCCCACTGTGCCAAATTCATTCGTGGGCTACAAGTCCATAGACGCAAGCAGAAGAAGCTTTCTTAATCTTGAAAACGCGTCTATGGACTTGTAGCCCATGAATGACTCGGACACAGTGGGAATAGAACATGCATGTATCGTACGCGGGGCTACGTCACGCATGGCCCATTCGTTCAGTACAGGCTCTGCTATACGCCCGCGTGACTCGATCTAACGCGGGGTCTTTTAAATCTGGAATGTAAGAGAAGACAGGATAAGCTGAAAAACCTGCTGATTTTTCGACTTTTAATCAGTAAGAGGTAAAAATGTTTGAGTATGATTGAGAAGGACTAATGTGCTTTGACCTACATCGAATTTTACCACTTTCGATGCTTGCTAGGTGCATTTTTGGCGACGGAAGAAAAAGTGTGTGAAATAAATAAGAGACACACCTTTTTCGCAGCCCATGTGTATTGTTAGGCTATTATATTTTGCAGCGCATGTGTTAATTAGGCCGTATTGAGTATCGCGGCGCATACTTTGTTCGTTTCTGCAAATATTGTCCACAACAACATTAATAATAACACAATAACACAACAACAACAACAAATTTACTGAGTCCAAATATATTTTTATTGTTCATCATTTTTTAAATATTTAATCATCATCATCATCATCATCGGAGATCGAGGCCCCTGTGATTGTATCGGAGATTGGGCTATCAAAATCCACCGTATTCTGTCATAATCTCGAACAGTTGTGTGGCCATGACTCTGTCAACACACATTTTCAAAATCGCGTACTATTATTAGCCTGGCTCAGATAACCAAACTCCATACATCGCTGTGACCCGGGACTCTGGCCTGAAGTTCTGCGAAATATAAATTCGCGTATCTACACAGATCGTTCGGAAAACCGCATTTGTATCGAAGTTGGCAGCTAAAAATTCTACGCGAGAGAGATGAAGGAAATCAGGAAAGGGGTAATCGAAATGACTCGTAAATATCTTGGTTGCTGCTTTGTTTGATGGTCTTATTGTTTGTCAAAGTGTTCTTGGAGAATATAGCATCTAGTTCATCATGAAACAAGTGGGAAGTTTTTGATTTTACAGCCTACAGTAGGGCCTAAAGTAGCCGATAGGGATTCATACAATGCTGGCGAACCTGCAGTGACTGCAATCTTATCGATGACGAAATCTGATCGGTGATTGGCTAACCGTGGAAATAATCATAGCGCCGCCAATTTTGGTAATGACCTGACTCACAATATTTTTTACATTGACTTTTGACATATGTTCTTACTCAGAAAAAAACAATAGGATGGAAATATAATGTCATATTATTTTTTTTAAAATCTGACAGAAGTATTACCATTAAGTGAAATTCGTGGATGAAGTCCTGGTAGGAATGCACCAAACCTTTCATTTCAAACCTTTCGTTTGGAGAGTTGTTGTTGAATTTTTGATTACCTATATCTCAACCTATAGCTACTTGTCACTGAACATATGAGATAAACCGTTACCTCTCAGCAAACATACTTATTCCTAAACATCTCGTTAATGTCTCAGATTAGTGAAATCGTGCATGAAGAAATCTAGGTGGTAAGGAATCCATGATAGTATTTGACACCATGAACGTGCGTTTCAATGTAAACAAAGTATATCACACTGGTGTAGGTAGGGCTGTAGATAATTTGCAATGGCACAAAACAATACAACGTTCAATGTTCGTGCGAGAGAGGGACCGTCTTCCTCCTGTCAATCTGGAAGGAAACCGTTTGTATGGGGTACCTCCCTCCTTTAGAATTTTGAAACAAAGAAAGGAGAGATATTTAAGAAGTGAAACCGTGAATTTACATTCAATCAGTACATTCGCTCGATAGACCCTCTGCAAACAACCTCTTGTCCACTCACATCACCTTTGAAGAATTTACATTGCAGACATCTTGTGATTTTTATGTGATACTTTAATTCGTTATGCAAACGTTGACAAGACAGAACTGTCAAGTGATGAAATGCAAAATGTCAGTGTTTTGAGACATGCTACATGTTCAGATTAAGTAATTTTAAAATTGAAATGAAATTATAAATGGAATTACAATGTAGCTAATCCTGGTTGGAACGCTCCAAACCTTTCAGTCCTGTCACCTCGCTCGCCAGACCACACTCCTTGCCCACTGTGCAGTAAAGGAACGACAACTTCAGTAGCCGGGACGTGTTCAATGCAGATTGTTGCTTTTTGTCGAAATACAAAGGTGGACATCTGGTTGATGTTATACTGTTTGAGGGCGCACTACAGAATCACAATATTCAGGGTCTGTCAAGCGAGAATGCGTGACGAAGGAGGAAAAGTCCCAGCCAGGAGATAACGACATACAATTATTTCAGTTGATGCAAAACATCAGGTACGGAGTCTTATTATACCAATGCAAATATGCATTACATCAGGTAATGAATAATTCATTAGTTTATCGTCCATAGTACCGTCATCACATGCACCAACGTTCATGAATACATGTCAGGAACCACTGGGAAAATTACAAATTCCGAAAAGCCATCGATTTTTACATAACGTTTGTGTACGTCAGCAGGTACATAGGCTCAGCTGACAGTTGAAGAGATATCTGGTTGCGTTCAAACATTCAATATTATTTGAAATCGCTCTCTTCGTTATTTATTTGCTATCACTCAGATTTCACAGAGCATTGCTTATTTTAAGTTGAATTAAGTAAGTATAAAAGAACTTATCTACAGCAATTCAGTCTTGTGCTATTAATAGAATAACCATGCTAACATGTTCCTTTGTTTGTTTTAAACACTATTTTGACAAATTCTGGATTCAAGACCGCGCTATTATAATGATTATTAGCGAACATTTATGTTCAATGAATTTCTTTTTTATTTGGAGACGTATGGAGCGCAGTTACTTTTACCGGCTGCAGAAAGTGTGATCACTTGAGAAAGTCATAGGGTCGATGCTATGTTCACGATGTTGGTAACATCAAATGATGTTCACTTGTTTTCCTTTTTCAATTCGCTTCTGGGATATTTAAATGAACGAAACAGATGTATTATGTCGGGAGTAACAAAAGCCTATACATTTTGGGAGAAATGACGAAAATATGACAACTGCAGGACAAAATTATGTGTTTCGGATTGAACTGCTGTAGCTTTAGATATTAATACTAGAAGATATTAGAGAAGAAAACCATGACAAATTCTTTGGATGCTGTTCCTTGCTAGGGCCCATCAGCGTGACATCTCAGTCTGGAACATCACTGCAATGAAATATATCATTCACCATGAACGTGCGCTTCAATATAAATACATTGCAATGGTAGAGGAAGGGTTTTAGAAATATTTTGGTGTACACTCAAGGTGAATGAGATTATTTACAACATGGAATAAAACATTACAATGTTCAAATTTTATGCGAGAAAGCGTAGGGACTGTCTTCCTCTAGTCAAACTGGAAGGAAACCGTTTGCATTGTATTTTCAGCAGTGCTGATGTTCTCTTCAAATAGTTTTAGTCTACATGACTTTGATATTTCTGTCGAGGTCCTTTAACACTATTACTCCCATTGGTGAAATATTTTGTAACATCGGAGTTGCCATTGACGTTGCCCTTGTTACTGTGATCATATGCCTAGTGATGTAGTGATTTAGATACGATTAACATTTTCCTATAAAATCTTACGCTATTAGCTTGCATTTCCCCAGCCGAATATGGCAAAAGACCATACACCTTTACAATTGCCTTTCTAAATTTCTATGAAAACAGATCACTTACCCTCAAGTCTAATAGTTTGCAAAATTCAGGACCGCCATTACTAAACACGTTAAGGTGTAGATGAACATACAGGTTGTCTGTGTCACAGATCCGCTGTCTGAAAAAGACGGAGAATGAGAATGTGAGATTCAAAAAGGTACCTATAGTACCTGCTCATCAAGGCGAAGAAGTTGGTAATCAAAAACCTCTCGGCAAACTGGTGCTTCAGTAATCAAGTTTTGATCACTACCTCTGCCCGCAACTGGAGTTCAATAACGTAAACGCACATGCATACATAATACGCTGTAACAGAACGCAGGCAAACTCAATCAAAGTAACGAATACATCGCTGAACTTTTCGAAAAATAGGTGTACACACCATTATAATCTATCGTAGAAGATTTTAAAGTAATACATATGCATAACAACATAGTATAAATTGTCTTTACGAAGATTATAACTATAACAAGGTACTAACAATAAATAGCAACAAAAGCAATACGTGTCTGTCAAAATATCCTGCGTGCTCGTATTTTATCATAGAAACATGACAGTATAACTGTATTCCTTTTTCATTCACAACGTGGCATCGTCATCAATTTCCTGGTACATTATAGTACATCATATAGTATCAAAGCAATCAAGAATAATATTCAGTTTTATTTTGTTTCATGTATTGTAGCAGTAATATCACCAAACTACGACCTCGTCTGGTAACCTCTTCAGGGGTACGAATGTGATGAAAAAATAAACGTTTTGATTCTTTACCTGGAGTAGTGTGAATCACCGTCTACAGGAAAGTACACAAGAAGACAGTTTAACAAAGTTTTAAAGTGACCATCGATTACCAGAAATATTTGCTCCTATTTGATGATTAATGCGTGATATGTGTCAAACAGTCGAGTCAATTTTGATATCTGTTTTATACAGATATTAATTTTTGCATTTTTGACATGATTATTGAACGTACTTTTGAAACTAATTCTAAGCGAAACATTCTTACAAAAAACTCTATCTCATCTAAAGAATCGACTGTAGAAGGTGTTCATACAATGTTGTAATTTAGTGACATTTATAGTACATGATTTACAAAATGCTTAGCAGCAAAATATTGGTATCTTCAATGACCTTACAACATAGAAAATAATTTTATGTGTGGTGTGTACAAGAGAAAGTTTACATTTTAGCTTTTCAAAATATGATGCATTGTATCAAGTCAACGAAGATGTTAGATTCTGACTGATTGACATAAGTTCAATTTATCATGAGAAAATCTGACGGGCACCCCATGAACTACTTACTTTGAAAGGGAGTAATCGATGAGGCAAATGAATAGTAAAGAGTTAAAAGTTCACCAGCGCAATAATACACAACATGGGCATTGAAAGAGAAATTGACCAACAATTAGGGAGTGTCATGCATTGTACTCATGAAGGCAGCATGGAGGTAAAAAGGGAGGTAGTCTGAGAAAGGATGTACATGTAAAGGATAAAGAGTCGACCATTAGATGTCGGGAGTATTGTCAATAATAGTGTCAAAGTTGTTGCAAAGAAAATATTTCTTTTCTTTTCGAAAAAAGTATTTACAAGAGCGTTGACCTATAGGTGCGAGAATGAGGGGTACAAAATTCAAAAAAATTATCAAATTAATTTGAAAAGGAAAACAAATTTGCATGTCATTATTGCGACCATCCCTTCCCATAATCTAATGATCCATTCCAAAGCTTTGCTGTCTTCACTTAACTTTTGTTTACTTTTCTTTAATATATTACTCAGCAGAAAAAAACATGATCTAGTAAATGACTTCATACCTTGTGTTACACCGTCGGCTGGAAAGGAATGTTGAACATTCGGTTAATTCGGTTAGTTTTATGCTGAGACGGCTAACTTTGACCTCGCGAGGTAAAATCCTGTTTCACTAATACATATTGGCTGAATTTGTTCCCCCATTATGAGACCATAAATATACATGAGCAACTTGAACTTCCAAAGAGTACATACGTTATCTGGATGAAATATTCGCCGACTACAGTCAAAACTTGCAATATCCCCAAAACGCGTTTCATAACATTCGAAGTCATAACAACGGCATCGTACCCGAGCGTTGTGCCGGGGAATGAAATACCTTTTCGGTTTACTTACCATCTGAAGAGTCAGCTGCAGATTCAGAAGATTTGGGGAAAACAACAACAACAACAAAAAGTAAAGACTTTAACACGACTTCACACTGAGCTTCTCGCTTCAATCTTTTATGAACTAGTTTCAGCCAACTTTTCCACATTTAATACTTATTCTGAAAGAGATTATCTTACTCTGATTTGCTTCCTTCTCATCATTTGGGATTCTGTCTTTACGAAATGTCTAGGTTTTTACTTCCCTTACTGGTATTTCTTGCTCTACTTGGAATTTTGACCGTTATTTGAGTCTCCAATACCTATTTTTTTAACATTACTTTTTGAAATCCTTGTTTCTTTGTCATCTCCAGTTTTTTCTTTTTCTAAAATGTCTTCCATAATTCCTCCTAATGTTGTCAATAGCTATCTCATGTTTTCTTTGTTTCTTTTTCGTTTCTTTGCTTTGTTTTTGAAATATGGTACATTTCTTTCCTTTTTATCAGAATAACAATAAAACCCCTTATTCTTTGAATTTCTTGTTTTCAATCTTAAATAGCCGAATAAGCTAAATACAATGATATCTACAATAACTCCTAAGTATCCATAAAAAGATCGCACATAAAGTTTTACTCAGCATAAAGAAGCATGATCTAGAAAATGAATTGAATGTTTATACCTTGTGTTACACCATCATCTGGAAGGGAATGTTGATATTCAGTTAGTTTGGTCCTTAGTTTTATTACTTTGTTCGCCATCTTGACTTTTACGAGATAAAATCCTATATCACCAATACATATTTGTTGGAATTTGTTTCCTCATAAATAGGCATCAACAAATTGAATTTCAAAGTGTACATACGTTACCCGTATGGAATATTCGCCGACTACAGTAATAATTTGTAACATTGCAAAACACAGTACAATCGATTTTCACATAACTTTCGAAGTCATTATAACGGCATCGTACCAAGCCTTGCCTTTGAGAAGTGAAATGCCATTTCGGTTGACTTACCATCTGAAGTATCAGCTGCAGGTTCAGAAGAATCCGAGGAAAACCAGAACAAAAACCACAACATATAAAAGAGTTGAATTTATCCTTATTTTAAATTTTAAATAACCTAATTCGTTAAACAAATTAATGTCTACAGTACCTCCTAAGTATCCATAAAAAGACCGCACATAAACTTTTACTCAGCAAAAATAACACGATCTAGAAAATGAATTGAATGTTTATACCTTGTGTTACACCATCATCTGGAAAAGAATGTTGACATTCAGTTAGTTTGGTCATTAGTTTTATTACTTTGTTCACTATCTTTGACTTTTACGAGGTAACATCCTGTATCACTAATACATATTTTTGACTTTGTTTCTAACAAATATGCATGAGGAATTAGAATTTCTAAATAGTGTACATATGTTACTCGCATGAAATATTCGCCGACTACAGTAATGATTAGTGACATTGCAAAACACGGTACTACCAAATGTCGCATAACATTCGAAGTCATTATATAACGGCATTGCCCAAGACTTCCGCCTGGGAAGTGACATGCATTTTCGGTTGACTTACCGTCAGAAGCGTCAGCTGTAGGTTCAGACGTTTCTAGGGAAAAATGAAAACAATAACAAATAAAAGAGTTAAACGCGAATTCACGCTGAGCTTCTCGCTTCGATATTTTATTCACTGGTTTCAATCAACTTTTTCACATTTAAATATTTATTCTGAAATCACAGAGAGTAAAAATCAAGAGAAAATCTTACTCTGATCTGCTTCCTTCGCATCGTTTGGGAGTCTGTGTTTACGTACTTGTCAATGTTTTTACTTCCCTGTTCACTGATCTTTCTTGCTCTATTTACGAGGAATTTCGCCCTTTATTTTCACCATCTTTTTATCTAAACATTATTATTTTGCAGCCTTTGTTTTCTTTGTGATCACAGTTTCTTCTTGTTCTAAAATGTCTCTCCGCCACAATATTTCTCAATAATTCCTTCCATTGCTCTTAATAGCTTTCTCATGTTTCCCTGTTTCTTTTGGTTTTTACTTTGTTTTGTTGTTCAATCATATTTCTGCTTATTTCTAGTCGGTGAAATACGATACATTTCTTTCATTTTCAGTATAACATATTTAGTATTGTTTCAAATCTTATATAACCAAATCTTATATAACCAAATATCCAAAATATCTGCTAAATATCCATAAACAGCCCACACATACCTATTTCTTCTGTTGGAGTTGTTGTCATTGCTGAAATGTAATTACAGTTTGATAAATAAAATTTCTTATTAGGCCAAAATAAAAAGAAATATGCCGATCTAAATTCATGCCTTTCAAAAAATAGGGTAAGGATATCTTTTATTTTTCGAATTTTTATTCGTTTATTTTCATTTCACGACGGTTTAAAACATAGCGGGGAATATTTCCTTCATGATACGTTTTTGGATTCGATGTATCATAAAACAAGTGTATGAGTTTGAATGCCACCAAAACTGACCAACTTGATCACAATTCTTCTAAAGGAACTGTTTTACTTATCCAAGTTTTAGAAGATAATATTATGATTCACTTTCGTTCGTTTGATCACATCCTAATGAATAAACATGAGCACATTTGCTTTCGTCAACTTTATATTCGTTTTCACCAAAACAAACAACTTTCCATTTCAGTAAATTTGTCACCGAATGAATTCGAAAATTCTAATTTAGTGCGATGAATGGTTATAATTAATGCTGTCTTGTCCACCAAAATGGTAGTCAGCCACTTCGAAGTACATTGGATTGCCCCAGCTTTTCACAGCTTTGATGAATACAGGCGGGCACATGTGACGAACAAGTCAAGAGGAACAAATGTATGGATTCGGATGGCATAATATAAAATTAATCGCTCACAACAGAAGAAAATGTGTTTGATGTTGACGTTATTCGTAACCCTCACTAACATTTATATTCGTCTGCTGCAATTCAACTTCAGTGGGTGCCACCTGCAGTGTAGTTTGAAACTCAACGTCATTTCTTAAGCACAGAATAAATTAGCTGACAATGGTTTTGAACAAAATTTATAATTGATGTGAAGCGTACCAGCGATCCTTACAAATTTCTAAAATGTCCGATTGTATAAATCTCTAGCTTGAAGACATGTTTTGTTGTTAGTTGTATTACCTTTGACGACGGCAGACACAGTCAGTACCACAAGGAAAATGAAGGAGATTCTGTTGAGATACAAGATAGATATTCACCGATTACTGTTATTTTCTATAGGAGGACTTTTATTAAAACCCGAGTATTAAGTTGACTGAAGGACCGTTCAACACGGACTCTATCATCTGCTGTTCGTGTGTTTATTTGCTTGAATATTTATCTTATTGTCACGGTCGTAATAAAAAGAAACAATTGAAGCGAAAACCGCGTTTTAGTGTAAATCAGGTTGATTGGGTCGAAATATTTGGTAGATTGGGTTAGACAATTCTAATTTTTGACGAAGGAACGCGATAGAAGAACGGTTCTTATGAAACACTAAAACTAATAGTGAGGAATTCACCGGTTTACAACGAACAACGATATCCATATTTTACCACTTGAGCTGATGACAGGTTTACCGATAGAACAATACCACAAATGTATAGATGGTCAACAAGCTAAATATTCCAGACCGACTGATTTAGGTAGGCTTGAGAATATCGACGAAGAAGGAAGTTTTGGTATTTGAATCGATGAAAGTCTCTTCATAGCAAACTAGAGCAGGATTAAAGAGACATATCTACATGTTGGATACAAAAATTGGTAGATGAAAACAGGAATATTGAACTGCATAGAATAGGCAGTTATTAATGAACTTCAAACAAAGACGACGTGAGGTCAAGCCTAGCGTCAAAACTGTATTACGTTATTGTATAAATTAATAAATAAATAAATAAATGAAATTGCAACGCTCGACGTAAAGGATATATGAACGATCGTACCGTATTTGTTCATCAAGTCATCGGCCATTCAACTTTGACTACAACTCGCCTGATCATGGACCGTGGACATTTGCGGGCATGCGGAGCGACGTGGCTGTAATAAAGATCACACAACCATGCTCCTTGCTTCAGTCGGTCTTTAAAGAAACAGACGAAATATCATAAAAGCAAACGTTTGCCATTTCGTCACGATTTGAATTATTTCAAACGACGTCATACAGAGGGTCCGAAAACTTATTATAACAGTAATCGCATTGATAGCATAGTGTATGAGGTTTAAACATACAAACTTTCAGGTTATGTGACATGCGACGGCTTCGACTGTTAAAGCCTGCTCGGACGTAAGATCCCTGTCTCACTCAGATGAAACTCCACAGATTGAGCAAAAGTGCTTTGACGAAAGATGCATGTTTTCTAGTCATTTATTGCAAAAGGCAACAAAGATAATATCGAAAACTACTTCAAGTAGTCCCTCGTCGAGCTGATTAAAAATTCCCGGCTAAAACACCGTTTAAAATCGTGTTTTGAACTTACATTGAAATAATGGCTCGCCGTAGAAGTAAGAGCAGTCCCGTATTCAGACATTTTGAGCAACTGACTTTTGAGTGCATACAAAGAGGGACAAATCAGGAAAAGTTAATCTTTCAGAACATCTAGGAAAAACGATGTAGAAAATCGTGATTTCTGGTTGTTCTTGATGTGTTAGTCACTCTCCCCAATGAATAAAAATTAGGAACTGATTGACTCTCACATTGATTTCGCAAGTAGAAGAAAGACAATGGTATAAATAGATAATCAAAATGTCCTTTGAATGGCTAAACAAATTCATCTCCGTACACTTGTACAAAATAACGGTGACGTAGAACTGCTGTCAGGAATACCGGATGATTTAGTTTGACAAGATGTGACTTATATAGCATTGACCGTTCATTAGAAAAAAGCATATCTCTGAGAGATAAATTACCATAGTATCGTATTCTATGAGGAAGATTTGTGTCGTGTTAGAATGTACGGTTGATAGAAATGCTCTAAACTCTGCGAAAGTTAAACATCAAATTTAAGCTCGCTGATAATATCACTGAGCTGGTTTTAGCAACTTGAAGATACAAGGACAAAAGGAATGGAACTGCTTTGATAGTCACGAAAATATTTTAAAAAATCAAACGTGGTTTCGAAAAGCAGCTTCACCGTTGTCGAGCTTACTACACATCGTTTTCAGACTTTACGTGAACGCTGCCATAAGGAAAGACAACGTATATGTTCTAACAATTTGAACAATTGATTACAAGGACAAACCAGGAAAAAAGGCCATCTTTCGGAACATTTGCTATGCAAAATGTAGAATGTTGTAACGTGTGATTGTTCATGAGGTAGGATTAAGAAATAGGTTGACTTTAGAATTGTTGTTCAAAGTTCGAGGAACGTAATGGTATCAATGTATTGGTTTTCCAGCTCGTCTCCGTACACTAATCAGTGACACAGTATTCATCTCAGGAATAATGGATCATGTAGTCCAACACGAAATGAATTATGTAATAATGGTAATATACGAGAAAATAATACATAACTGAGGTAAAGAAATTGCCATTCTCTGGAGTACGCAGAATCTGTGTCGACTGTGCGTACATGTTCGACAAAATCGATATAAAAAATCCTGAAAATATGTGAAGGTTCTACCAACTTGTCTAAAACTTGAAATGCGAGAATAATCACACGCACCAGGAAAATTGCGAAGATCACCCGAATTCTAACCCATCTCCCTTGGTTACGAGTTCGTCTCAAAATTATCTACAAAATTTTGCAGTCAACTTTCAAGGATATTCACAATCAGACTCCTACGTACATCATCAGTGATCAACTCCAGCCCTATATTCCAACTCGTACTCTCTGTTCATCCACAAAGTAACTTAACATCTATTACCTACAAAACCATCACCTATGGTGACCGAGCATTTTCTTACGCAGCACCCAAACAATGGAATACACAACCACTCGACATTAGAAAATCCCAAAACTTGGAAACTTCCAAAGAAAACTGGAAACGCACATGCATCTCCAGAGTATAAAATATGGTTTAATCATTTAGCGTCATAAAGTAAAACACTGGTTTTGGATTTTGGCGCTCTACAAACTTTGCTGATTGATTGACTGATTCAATAATTGACCGATTGATTGAAATGCTATGCACTCGAAAAAGACACGAAAATTGAAATACCTACTTCATGTTGCAGTCTAGTGGTCCATACAGGATCTGGATGATTCACACCTTGCGGCTCCAGCGTCGTCTGGGCCCGACGGACAGACTTCGTCTGGTAAATATCGTTTGCACTGTCAATCAGGCATAGACTCCTGGTGTCAAAGAACGATTGGACGATGTGACAAAGGGAGTCAATCACAATTCAACATTTCCACTGAGTACATTTTCTGATTGGTCTGAAAGTAAAGAAATGGAATCCAATTCAATGTGAGTTACTTTTGTTTGTTTACTCACGTTGCTACGTTACCGACATTTTGTTTATCGCGTTTCGTGTGCAATTTGATTTATGACCATAAGTGAAATTTTCCTCTGAGCATAGACGTTTCTATCACAACTTTTGTTGAATTGTAATACCACACTGGAAGCAATAATAAAGTTAACAGGGCCATCCCTATGATCACGTGCACAGAGCATGTCTCTGGTCTCGTACCCATCTCTTGTTTGAAACCAGTCACATGCTGCCGCGTGGATGATACGACAAAACGAGTCAATCACAATATTCGTAGCAAACAGTCTCTCATTGGCCAAAGGATGACAATCGATGTTTGGATGAGTTAAAGTAAGTCTGTTGGTTCACGTTGCTGTGTTATAAATATTTTTACTACCTTGTTTCGTGTGCAACTTTATCTATGGCATGTAATTTGAAACGTTACATTTGTTTTAATAGTGCACAGTGTAAACTTTACAGGGGAACCATTTTATCTGGTTTCTAGAATATTATTGCACATAACACTGTCGCTATTCAGCTGTCTGTCTCTTGGTATTTAGCGATCTCATCGCAATATCACACTCGATATTGTCCAATATTTAAGGAGACTCAGGTGATAAGTCAACGTTATGGTCTGTAAGTAATATACTTGCCGCGATATTTCACCAGCATTTTATAAGTATCTGCAACTTTACTTTCTCTTTATGTAATTTGAGTATGAGTACTTTAACACCATATGCTTCGCAGCGGGCTTGCATGACGTGCTTGTTTCATTAACTTATTAACAGGTCAGACGTTTCTGTGAAATAATAGTCATTTTCCACTATGTCGAGTTAAACTCCAAAAGTCGTGTGATTAAGCTATGTATTCGATGTGGAAGTGATAGCCCACTGCCCTGTCTATCTCACTCATATTTGTCCAAATTTTGATATCATCTCCAATCATATACTTTTATACATACTTCAGTCAAATTTGAAAATGACTGCCAGATTACGTAGTCTATTCTACGATAGATGCGAATTTTGTTCTTCTGGGTGCGTATTTCTGATTACCTTCATACACTAGTTTTGACCAGAGAATCACTGACTTTATTTAATCAGCAATACTGGCAGCTTTCGGTATAAGCACGTGGAGATTTCTTTGAAATCGCCAGGACCAAGTGAAATTATGTCATTGCCGTGTAACTTCCTATCATGTATCACGGCGGAAATATGATATGAATATGTTATAATAATGATATAATAAGATTTTCATATATAAATTATGATATGAATATAACACGATTGGAACTAATTTGGGATAATTAGATCTCCATATTTTTCAAATTTCTCAAAAGGATTAGGTGCCATATGGCTGAATGTTGCAATATTACAAATTACTCATAAAAACAAGTGTTAAAACTAACAAGCGGATGAGTTAACATTTGCAGATTAAATCGACATTACTTCACCGTCCAATTATCCCAAATTAGTTCCAATCGTGTTATGCTTTAATAATGATATAATAAGCCTTTTTAATAGTATAATACATTTATCAAATATTTGCAAATGCTGATATTTTTATTTTGTCATGTGACGCGATTTTTATCGACTTAATTTACTTTCTCTCAGATTTTCTTCAAATTTTGTTGTGAATCGTCTTCAGTATGAATCGTGCGACTTTTTTGACGGTGTTGAAAACATTTCAAGAATGCAGTATTTGGTATATGCATTTAGAATAACTTTATCATAACGTAAAATCGAAAGTAAAAATGCACGGAGTTCGGAGATAACATTGCCTACTCATAAACGGGCCAAGCTGCCTCAGGCCACTAAATGTTTTGCCAAAAGTCGTAACGCCACCCTGGTAAATTTTTATTCAGAAGTTACCTACCTGACATGTCCCACGAGCCAAATTCCCAAGGTCAACGTGCTTTTCCGCAATTAATTGACGATGGCATATTGTGGCGACTCGCCCACATTCATTCCTACACAAGAACAGTGTGTGCACGGGTGTCGATTCAATTCAATGAGCATGTGTGGCTCCCTCCTCAAAGACACTGTACAGCACAACGCAACATCAAACAAACAGCTTCGACACCGTGACACATATGTAAATAGAGCGTTTCGGCCTTCTGTTGGCGCGTGACCAGGAAGTCTTGGCGCGAATGTATTTTCATTGATGTGATTTATATGTGTGACGTTCCGCCCTTTGTTTACAGCCGTTATGTGAGTTTTAAAATCCCACAACAACCAGGGACGTTTTAACTATCGCTTTTCTCAACTGTAAAATATCGAAAGGGTCGTAGAAATGGCCGAAATCTACTTCGTTACACTTCAGCGGCATATTCAATTTAGCATGGATAATATAATTTCCCCGGAAGCAATGCCATCAAATTCTCGCAAAACCTTGCCAACAACTATCGATTGGTACACTCACCACCTCATTCGAAATATTTCTTCAATAAATGGTCAAAGCAGAGGCACTTTTTCCATCATTGACAAATCGACGTACGATCGACGTGAAAAAGCTAGCACCATTATGTATCCGTTGTAGTACTATTACAGTGTGTTTATGTTCTCACTTGACTGCCCTGCACGGGTAACATCCATTTTCCCCATTCTCTCAAGTTCATATGTCACCTGCAGGTCAAGGTGTTAAAACTAGTGAAGCATGACATGTTCCATATGGTGCAATTAAGAAAAATTGATCGTGTTAAGGCGCCTGTAAACATAGATACTGTAAAAATAATTTTTGCTAATTAAAGCTGCCAGACTAAGCTAAGTTGGTGAAAATACATAATTTTTTTGACTTTATACCACTTTTTACTGACTTGGCAGATGAGGATGTGATACTGTCTGGCAGGGAAAGTATTAGTGATCAAAAATGCAAAAAAATACCATTCATCGTCTGCTTACCACTCATTCTAGGAGACGCCAACGAGACATATTACCACATTTAAAAAATGACCAAATTTACTCCTTTTATTGATACCACCATTTCACACATTGTGTAACTTGTTTGCAATTTATTGGTAGGACACCATGCTGTTCATTTGTGCTCACTTTGTTCAAGACTAAGCTCTATCCTCCACTTTCAAGGTTACTGAAGTTCAACCTTGCACAGAAGCCTGTGCGGCATTCTCGTAACTCGCTTTTTTAATATTTCTTTTTTTTTTATTTCTTTCTTTTTTATATCTGAATGAATCATCAAACGGGCGAACGCCAAATTACAGGATGAGGTACCCATATCCCACTACCCAATGTAGCAATGAGGAGTAAAGTGCCTCGCTCAGGGGCGTAACACCGTGCTGAAGCCTCGAACTCACAGTTCGATGACAGTGGGTTCGTTCTTCTTGACTTACACATACCGGGTCTCGAACTCACTATCCTTTGATAGTGAGACTGGTACTCTAATCATTGCCCCACGGTGTGTCTAATTTCGTTATCTGCGCATTGCTGTACTACACCTTTGTACTCGTTGTACACATTCGAGACTCTAAACGGTGTATGTATAAAGTTTATGACGAATCGAAAACTACTTCAGCAACATTAAAAAATGATCAGATTTGTCTGATGTAGTGTATTACAGGCATGTTTTGTTTACATCCAAACTTTATCCTTATCATACGCATTCATTGCGTGCTATAATTATGAGTACTCCATTGTTTTAGCTCATTAATATCGATATAATTCAATTCATTGCAATTAAATTTAAGGTAATCATTTCCGACACATAACCACAATTCGTTTACAGATACGATCTGTTATTGCAGTGTAGGCAAGGAAAACATGTTTCCATAAATTCGATAAATACATATCATCTAACCCTTAATTTGCTTTATCCATTTAAGAAAACACTTTCATCAAATTGTTCTCGTTTCTTAGGATCTCGGTCGGCGAAATACCAGGATATAAAAGTTTCGAACAGACTACCGTAAACCAAATAGCACAGGAAAGATATCTCCTTTTTCGAGTCCTAACTGACGTGCTATTAGCAAACACAATACTGGTATCCATGAATACAGGATACAAACAACACATTTGACATTTCTGAAACAATACGCTTTACCCCCAAAGATGATCCGTTCTGAACCTACACGACAACTACTCTGTAGAAATATAATCTTAACAAAACAAGCTGCATTTCGTCATGTTTCCTAATTTAGCACCAAAATAAAGCCTCTTGATTTAAGTCGTGACTAGTAACTCCGTCAGAGTTTAGACCTGTTTTTTGTTTCCAGCCAGGGTACCTGTTTTACCATCGTTGGGACTGGCCAGTTCTCATCGCTTGATTGGCTTTGAAGAGAATGACGTTTATGATGGCTGGCTTGTGTCAGATGTTAAAGAGTACGTCACTGTTGTTACAATAGCATCAATAACTCTCATAGTCGACAACGTCTGCCTCCAGGGTCTGAGGACCTGGCCCAACAAAGCTGGTGACGCAAGCACGATAAAATCTATCAGTTATTTCTAAGCCTCTGTGGATGACCCTGCAGCGAAGCCTTCATTACCTTTCTGACCTCCAGTCTCACTCCATGATGTCATCGAAGACCCAGTGAATAATAAATCTTCGAGACAATGCTGAAGTAAAACCGACTGACGTAGAATGAATAGAGACACTTCTATTTTTATCACTTTGAATCAAAGTAGCAAGGAAAGAGAAACCGTTAGTTTTTAACGTAGGGTCTTATTCGTATTCAGCAACAAATCTTCAGGGATACTGTGGAATACTTTATTTCACCTAGATTTGGCTTGAACCTTTTTCCGTTAAAATAAAATCCAAGTGAATTTTGTTTCTTTACTTTGCATGTAGTCAGACTAGACAAAGTGAAAATAAGATCATCGTGAAACATTGAAAATCTATTTTCAGCTAAAATGAAATTCCAATGAAAATAATATAGTCCACATTATACTGTTCAATTCGATTTAGTTGGTACAATAACTGACGTAGACTTGAAGACAACATTTCCATTTTTGTATATGTCCCTGCAACCGTGCCAGAAAGCAAGACAGGAGTATTTTCGTTCTTGAGGTTAATTTTGGCAGCAGCGTTCCTGTCAAACATCCGGTCACTGTGCAGGTATGCTCACAGGGCGATAATTTTCCCTTGAATATCAGTACAGTAGGTACTTACGGAATGACAACTGTTCTGTTTCGGGATATGTCTGTTCGTTTGCACTTGAAAATTGGGCGTGTAGAATTCAGAAGGTACCACCAGAAGCTAGAAAATCGCCGAATTTCTGAAGCAAACAGGTATTTCCCTCTTCCAACTGTGTTCCAATATTCAATATACTTTGATAATAATAAATTCACATTTTACAAATGTACTGAGTATGTGTATTTATAGATGATCGATATCATACATAGTATGTAGCCGCGTTATGATGTTGCGCCATATTATTTCTCAATTTATATTTGTATGTGTGTGAGTAGACTTTGAGAAATAATGTGGTGCAATATCATAACTCAGCCACATACTATTTATGCTGTGCTTTTTCGATAACTTTAAAATAAAAATATCAGTTCATCGTTGTCTCTGTTTATTCCCACATTCTGGGCTTAAGCAAACGTTTAATTCGGCAAAATGTAGTTTTGAGATTCTGTTTAATTGAAGTTTCATAACTCTGTACCAATACATGTACAGACACAGGAAGACAGAGAGACATACAGACAGACAGACAGACAGACAGACATACAGACAGACAGTTCCCAAAACTGAACAATTATTGTTCCTTAAGTACCTGATATCCTAATATGCAGCATAACAATTATCGTCCCGTTAGTATACCTGCACAGGTACGGGATGTTAGAAAGGAATGCTGTTACCAAAATAAATAACATACTCCTGTCTAGACTTGCTTTCTTGCACAGATGCAGAGACGGAGGCAAAAATAGAAATGTTCTCTTCCTGTTTACGTCAGTAAATTACCTTCTTTGAATTGAACGGTATATCTGTGATAAAAGTAGAAGTGTGCCTTTTTATTCTAAGTCAGTCGGTTTTACTTCAGCATTGTCTCGAAGATTTACCATCCATGAGATCTTCGGTGACATCGTAAAGTGACAAGGGAGGTTAGAAGGCTTCATTGCAGGGTCATCCAGAGAGGCTAAGCAATAACTGATAGATTTTATCATGCTTGCGTCACCAGCTTTGTTGGGCCAACTCCTCAGGCCCTGGAGTCAGACGCTGTCGGCTATGAGAGTTATTGATGCTATTGTAACAACAGTGACGTACTCTTTAACATCTGACACAAGCCAGCCACCATAAACGTCATTCTCTTCAGAGCCAATCAAGCGATGAGAACCAGTCCCAACGATGGTAAAACAGGTACCCTGGCTGGAAACAAAATGCAGGTCTCAACTCTAACGGAGTTACTAGTCACGACTAAAATCAAAAGGCTGTATTTTTGCGCTAAATTAGGAAACATGACGAAATGCAGCTTGTTTTGTTGAAATGAAATTTATACACAGTAGTTTTCGTGTAGGTTCAAAAAGGCTCATCTTTGTGGATAAGGCGTATTGTTTCAGAAATGTCAAATCTGTTGTTTGTATCCTGTATTCATGGATACCAGTGTTGTCGTTGTTAACAACACGTCAGTTGGGACTCGGTAAAGAAGACGTCTTTGCTGTGCTATTTGGTTTACGGTGGTCGGTTGGAAACTTTTATATCCTTGTATTTCGCCGGCCGATATCCAAATAAACGCAAAACAAGTTGATGAAAGTGTTTTCCTAAATGAATAAGACAAATTAAGGGTTAAAGTCTACCGGCGTGTATTGGTCCAATTTATGGAAACATGTTCTCCTCGCCTTAACTACAATAGCAGCTAATTTTTGGAAACGAATTGTGTTTATGTGAACAAAAATATTTCCCGTTCTTGAATTGCAATGAATTGAATTATATCGATATGAACGAGCTAAAACGATGAAATACTCGCTGTTACAGCACGATATTGAATGTTTGACGTATGATAAGGGTGATGTTTAGATGGAAATAAAACATGCATTTACACTCTGTCAGAGAATTCTGGCCATGGTGCTGAAGTAGTTTTCGATTCGTTACGGACTTTATACCGAGTTCAGAGTCTCGAATGTGTACTACGCAGGGCAAGAGTGCAGCTAACGAAAAAGGGTATTACTTTTTCGGTGAACGACAAATGTTCGCAACAAATGTGGGATTCCGTATGGATTAAACGTCAGAGGAGCACAAATCATTTGAGAGACGTGGTACTTTGAGTTGCCAAAATTCCGGACAGGTTTCTGTACAAAGCGGGACTTACCCAACCCAGAGAGTGGAGGATAGTGCTAAGTCTGGAACCAGGTGGGTAGAAACGAACATGAACGTGTCTTCCCGACAAAATATATGCATCTCCTACAAGGAGTGGTACTCAGACATGAACGGGATTTGTGTACATATTTTCTGATCATTAATCCTTTTCCTGCCTGACAGAACCACTTCTCCCTCTACCGAATCAGTAAAAAGCGGTAAGAAGACGAAACAATATGCATTTTCAGCCACTTATCTTGGTCTGTTATAGCAGCTGTAGTTCAAAACAAATCATGTTTATATGGCCTCCAAATGTTAAAATTTTGTTAAAATACACCATACTGGTAATGTTATGCTTCACTAGTCTTAACCAACTTGATCTGGTAGTGACATATGAACTTGGCAAAATAACTGACGAAGGGTGTATCATATATGGAACGTGCAAATGAACGTTAAGCGATACTGATTGTCAAGACTTGCTGTATCCACTAGCATCATCGTCGTTATCGTCGTCATCGACAGCCTCCAATGCCTCTTCCTCCTCCCCTCCTCCCCATTATCAACATCACCGTCATAATCAAATCATTGCAATGTGAATGTGGAACTACCACTGTAAACAAATAATGCCATGTATTTCCTGAACAAGATAAAATGACTTACGAAATGTCCGGCCTGGTTCTTGCTCTGAGCCAAATTGCCCTTTTTACCATATATTGAAGAAATGTCACGAACGAGGAGGTGAACGCATTCATCGATAGCTGTTGCTGAGAATTAGATGACATTGAATTTTACCAAACTATACTATCCATGCTGTATTGAATCATAGACAGAAGGGGAGGAAGACCCTCTTCTTTCTATAATTGAATGTGCCGCTGAAGTATAATAGAGTCACTTTCGGCTATTTTAACGACCAGTTTCATATTTTACATGGAGGCCAGCGATAGTCAAAACGTCCGTGGTCGCAGTTTTTTTTTCTCAAACTGACATAGTGCTGTAAACAAAGCGTCGAACGTCGCCGCATAAAAACACATCGGTTGAAATTAGGGTCGTGCCAATACTTCCTGGTCACGCGCCAACAAAAAACCTGCTGAAGCAGTCAGTTAGCACATGTGTGTCAAAGCTGTTTGTGTGTTTGATGCAGTTGTAGGCTACACAGTGTCTTTGAGGGGGAAGGTTTACGTGCCCAGTACAATTGAATCGACACTTACAAGGGTCTTGCAGACGCTGTGCCTGTGTAGGAGTGAATGTGGTCGAGTCGCCACAATACGGTATCATCCATTCATTTTTTACGGTGGAAATGGGCCTTGACCTTGGCAATGTGACTCCTGGACATATCAGGTAGATAGACTTCAGAATAAGTTTTTTTCTAGGATGGATTTTCGACTTTGGTCAAAACATTTTAGTGGCCTTGGGAAACTGGACCACTGTTTATAAGTACTTGAT
Source organism: Ptychodera flava (assembly GCF_041260155.1). Taxonomy (NCBI): domain Eukaryota; kingdom Metazoa; phylum Hemichordata; class Enteropneusta; family Ptychoderidae; genus Ptychodera; species Ptychodera flava. The sequence goes on along the minus strand of NC_091938.1, from coordinate 30,797,521 downwards.
CTTATGTCCGAATTCCTTGCATTTTCAACGTAATGATAATTTTGTAGCCATATAATGTATACTGCATTCTTGAATTGTCTCCAACGTCGTCAAAAGTCGTCCTATTCATATTGAAGACAATTCACAACAATATTTGAAGAAACTCTGAAAAAAGGTGAATTACGTCGATGAATATTGCGCCAGATGGCAAAATATATATCGGTAGGGCCTATTTGCAAATATTTGATAAATTTACTGTGAAATGAAAATATTCCTATCATATCATATCATATCATATCATATCATATCATATCATATCATATCATATATCATATCATATCATTCATATTATAACATATTCATACCATACTTCCACTGTGATATGTGATATAAAGTTACACGGCCAGAGGCATATTTTCTCTTGGTGTGGATGATTTCAAAGAAAACACGACATGACTGTATCGTAAGATGCCGGTGTTGCTGATCAAAAAAAAGTCAGTCATATCAATAAGTCAAAAATTGGTGAATGACGGTAATCAGCAACACGCACCCAGAAGAACAAAAATCGTAAGTTAGTCTCGCAGTTATTTTCAAATTTGACTAAAACATGCCCGAAAGTATAAAATTTAAGTTGAACAGATTTCGCAGGACAGTGAACTATCACTTCAAGATTAAATCCATAACGTAATCACGAGACGTTTTAGTCGGATTCGGCCTCTTGTAATATGACTAAAACTTTCGTGAGTGCCTTTGATAGCTCAGACTTCTCTAGAACAAACACAATTTTAAATTCTTCATAAAGTATACGCGTTGGTAATCAGAGAAGTGCCACGTCTTGCCGAGAGTGAAGTGCCTCCGATACGCAACAAGCAACTTGAAGAGCGTTGCAAGTATTGAGTCCGCCATTCATCTTGATATTTGATTACCCAGAAATGTGTTGATTTAAAAAAATGTCTGACCGAACAAAAAGTTAATGAGACAAGCGCATCATGCGAGCCTGCTGTGACGCATATGGTATTAAAGTATTCACTTGAATTACGTAAAGAGACTAAAAAGACCTTGACAATCAAAGATTCTTAATTGTAAAATTGGTATCATCATAGCGACATTGGTAAGTCGATGAGCAAGCGGCGGTATGCCAGCAAAACATAGCGTAGCAATTATCGATGAAGTAAAGTAGTTTCTGTATATACGCATGATCGTAACTGCTAACTTTTCCTATGTCGCACAAAACGGCTTGTCCTGGTAAACCGAAGTAAACTCTATTTATCTAACCTTCGACAGGAAGGTGGTACATACTTATAAAATGCTGGTGAAATATCGCAGCATGTATATTACTTACTGATCGCAAAGTTGACTTATCATCTGAATCTCCTTAAATATTGGGAAATATCTGGTGTGATGTTGCGCTGAGATCGCTATTCCCGAATTGCCAATTACGACGTTGATTCAAGCGCGAGAGAGACAGTAGAATGGCGACAGTGTTATGTGTTTATATTCTAAAACGTGTTTATATTCTAAACAGTGTTTATATTGACAGTGTTTATATTCTAAAAACTTGATCAAAATGAGGCCCTTGAAGTTTAAATAATATCTTCAAGCTGTGTATTATTAAAAGAAAAGTAAAGTTGTGATAGAAACGTGCCGGAAAGGAGAATTCAAATTACAACCCATAAATAAAGTCTCACACGAAACGAGGTAGAAAAATGTTGATTACATAGCAAAACAGACTTACTGTAACTCATCCAAACACCGATTGTTAGTTAACCTTTGGCCAATGAGAGAATGTATACAATGAATATTGTGATTGACTTTTTTGTCGTATCGTCTACACGGCAACATGGGACTGATTTCAAACAAGAGATGGGTACGAGATCAGGCATGCTCTGTGCACGTGATCATAGGGATGGCCTGTTAACTTTATTATTGCTTCCCATTATGTGCTATTACAATTTTAACAAAAGTTGTGATAGAAACGTCTACGCTCGGCGGAAAATTTCACTTATTGTCATAAATCAAACTGCACACGAAACGCGATAAACAAAATGTCGGTAACGTAGCAACGTGTGTAAATAAACAAAAGTCACTCACATTAAATTGGAATCAATTTCTTAACTTTCCGACCAATCAGAGAGTGTTCGCAGACTTACAGTTGAAATATTGAATTGTGATTGACTCCCTTTGTCACATCGTCCAATCGTTCTTTGACACCAGGAGTCCATGCCTGATTGACAGTGCAAACGATATTTACCAGACGGAGTCTGTCCGTCGGGCCCAGACGACGCTGGAGCCGCAAGGTGTGAATCATCCAGATCTTGTGTGGACCACTAGACTGCAACATGAAGTAAGTGTTTCATTTTTTGTCTTTTTCGGGTGCATAGCATTTCAGATTGTAGATGTGCTGCCGATTTTGATACTTCCCTACTTTGCTATGAAGAAAATTCTACGATTCTAATACCAAAACTTCCTTCTTCGTCGATATTTTGAAGGCTACTTAAATCAGTCGGCGAGAATTATTAAACTTGCTCACCTTCCATGTATTTGTGTTACTGTTCTATTGGTATACCTGTCATTATCTCAAGTGGTAAAATATGAATGGTCGTTGTTCGTGTAAACCGGTGGATGCCTCACTATCAGTTTGTGTGTGTCATTCGAACCGTTCTTCTATCGTGCTCCCTCGACTCATCAAGAATTGGAATCCAATCTGAACCCGATCTAGCAAATATTTCCACCCGATCAACCTCATTTACACCAAAAAGCGTTAACATGCCAGATTTTGCTTCAATTGTTTCTTATTATGACTATGACAATAAAATAAATATTCAATCAGCGGATAGAGTCCTTATTGAGTCCTTCACTCAACTTAATCTCAAAGTTTTTAATATCAATCGTCCTACATAACGAAAATGTAACTCGTGAATATCTATCTTGTATCTCAACAGAATCCTCTTCATTTTCCTTGTGGTACTGACTGTGTCTGCTGTCGTCAAAGGTAATACAACTAACAACAAAATATGTCTATGTTGTTAGTAAGTTTGTTTAACTGCATACAATTGGACATTTTAAAACTTTGTAAGGAGCGCTGGTAGGCTTCACGTCAATTGAACATTTTATTTATTACCATTGTCAGCTTATTATTCTGTGCTTCAGAAATACGCCGGGTTTCAGACTATATTACAAGTGGCACCCACTGAAGTTGTATGGCAGTAGACGAATATAAATATTAGTGAGGGCTACGACTAACCTCGACATCAATACATTTACTTCAGTTGTGATAGATTAATCTTATTTTATGACGTCAGAATCCATATATTGTTCCACTTGACTTCTTTTCATGTGCCCGCCTTTATTCTTCAAAGCTGTGAAAAGCTTGGACGATCCGATGTAGTAGTTTGCTGCAATTTTGGCTGACAACACAGCATTGATTAAAACCATTCATCTCACTAAAATTAGGATTTTCAGCGTTAAGGTAGTATGCACATCGAAAGTGAAAGATGTAGACTTTTGCTGAAACTTTCCTCAATGAAACTTTCGATCATTCTCTTAACAAAGCAAGAATAAAAACCAGGGGTCCTACCTGAGATTTACCAATATATAAAATTCAAAATGGCAGCCGTACCTGTGTTAGCTCTATGGGAAAAAATAAAATTTTGGATTTTCGAAAAACTAAGACGGTGAAAACTTTTCACCAAGAGCTTTAAAATGATCCCCAACAAACGATAGATCAGAAGAGAATTGATAAAATTTGAAAGCCCGAATTTCTGTCCCCGGGTGCGCTCTTCCTTAATTCGATGACAAGTTCACTGAAACCAAAAGTCGTTGATGTTGTTACAGCATCAATAATCTAAAGTGTTAAAGCAAACAAATCAGTAAAACAGTGGATTTTCCCACTAGCTTATGACAACACAGTAACTGTTGGTAAAATGGTGAAAGAATACAGTTGTTGAGTGCAAATGTGCTCATGTTTATTCATTAGGATGTGATCAAACAATCATGAGTGAATCATAATATTATCTTCAAAAACTTGGATAAGCAGATCAGTTTCCTCAGAAGAATTGTGATCAACCGATTCGGTTTTGATGGCATTCAAACTCATACACGTGTTTTGTGATATATCAAATCCGAAAACATGTTGTGGAGCAATTATTCACCGCTAGAGTGTTTTGAAAAGCTAAAAAATGAAAATAACGGGAAAAAATAATTTGAAAAATAAAAGATATCCTCACCGTATTTTTTGAACGGCATGACGTAAGAACCACATTTTTGTATATTGCCTCAAATGAAATTTCATTTATCAAACTGCAATTACCTTCCAGCATCACAGACAGAAAATTCAACAACAGTAACAGGTACGTGCGGTCTGTTTATGAATATTTAGGAGGTAATATTAATAATTATATATATATATATATATATATATATATATATATATATATTATATATATATATATATATATATATATATTATATATATAAATTCAACAACAGTAACAGGTACGTACGGTCTGTTTATGGATATTTAGGAGGTAATATTAATAATTATATATATATATATATATATATATATATTATATATATATATATATAATATATGTATATCAGAGTTAATTCTAGGATGCGCCATTGCGCAATGTGCGCAAAAAAATCTTCAATGCCCTCATTTCTACCTTTGATGCGCCATAAGGGCGCAACATTTTAGAATGGGTCGGTCGATCACGCAGAGTTCACTTAGTCCATACATTTACGTAACTCCCCGAAGGTCCTTACCTCAGTCATAGTGTGCCATGTAAAACGATTCAGTTACCCTTCGACCTTTGCCCACTACGGCATATATGGTGGTACATAGGAAGCTGGGTAGAAAGGACTGATGTAGGGGCGATGGTGTATTGGAGCCGTGCGCATGTGGTACGATCGATGAATGTAAACAACGGCTCCCGCCGCTGCGTTATCGTGAAAAGCTAGTCGCCACTCAGATTTTTAACGCCAGTACTATATAATAGTTGTATGAACCCAGGATGATCGGGCAGTCCCTTAAATTGAAGCGTTTGCAACGTCTATCGTCCATACCACAGGTGTCCGGAGTTGCCGGAGCCAATCTCTCTCTATGCATGTACACCGGCAACTCCGGACACCTGTGGTCCATACCAGCGAAACGTTGAACACTACAAGGAAAGCATTCATGCTTGGCCGGCCAGATGATCGTTTTGAAGAGCAACACAGTTTAGGTCGGACATATCTCGTTTTCCAGAGTAGCCAGGTCTAAGCATAGAACAACACCGCTGTGTAAAAACCATTTAGTCAGAACCAATGATCGTAAATTTGCTAATACATACAAGATATGTTTAAAAGTTGATGTATCGATCTCTTTATGTAGGTCGTACGGGTTACACTCTCGTGACAGTCGTGTTGTATACTATCAGTGTGATAATTGTCGACCAGTGCAAATCGGGGGCCACTCGGAGAAATCCTATACGGTGCGCTAAGCTTTGATCATGATCGTTTCCACAGTCAAAATCACAGTCCGTAGTAATTTTACGTAAACAATGAATCAAACCAAACGGTTAGTTTGCTGCTGCCATTGTTTGCTGGAGGCTTCGTTGGTTACATGTGGCCCGATCTCTAGTATTCTCCTTTTCTTGACTTGATAGACTATGGTATTTTGGCCCCTTGTTTTTACGTCCTAGAATGAACACTGATATATATATATATATATATATATATATATATATATATATATATATATATATATATATATATATATATATATATAACACGAATTCGGCTTCTTAAGATTTAAACGAGAAGAAATTCAAAGAATTAAAGATTTTAATTTTATACCGAAAAATGAAAAGAAGTGTACCATATTTCACTGAAGAGAAATGAGCGGAAAATGTTTTGAACGACAAAACAAAACAAAAAGAACAAAAGAAACACAGAACAGAAAGCATGAGATAGATATTGACAGCAATGGAAGGAATTACTGGAGAAATATTGTGGCGAAGAGCCATTTTAGAATAAGAAGAAATTGGAGATCACGAAGGAAACAAGGATATCAAAAAAGTTATATTTAGATATTTAAATAAAACCTAGGTAATGGAGACGCAACTAAGAAGCACTGTTCCTCACAAGTAGAGCAGAAAGACCAGTAAACAGACAAAAACGCAAGGCAAGTACGTAAGGACAGAGTCGCAAACAATGAGATTAGAGTACTGTTTTCTCTAGATTTGTACTTTCTAAGATTTTCAGAATAAGTATTAAATGTGAAAAGGTTGACTTCAACTACTTCATAAAAGATAGAATCAAGCGGTTTAGAGTTAAGTCGTCTTTAAGTCATACTCTTTTATTTGTTGTTCTTGTTCTTGTTTTTTCCCGAATATTCTGGACCCGCAGCTGACACTTTAGATGGTAAGTCAATCAAAAAGGTATTTCACTTTTCAAAAAAGCATTTCACTTCCCAGGCGCAACGCTTGGGGACGCTGCATTTATAATGACTTCGAATGTCATGTGACAATGGCTAGTACTGTGTTTTGCACTGTTACAAATTATGAATGCTGTCGGCGAATATTTTATCCGGGCAACGTACGTACACTTTGGAAGTTCAAATTGCTTATGCATATTTTGGGGGAACAAATTCAAACAAATTATGTATCAGTGAAAAGGGATTTTACTTCATGAGGTCAAGTTGGCGAACGCAGTATTAAAACTGATGACTCAACTAACGGAATGTCAAGTTGCCATTCCTTTCCAGCTAATGATGTAACAAAAGTATTAAGATTCATTTTTTTAATCGTATTTTTTCTGCTAAGTAAAATTTTAACGAAAAATGAACAATTACTTGCTGAAAAGTGAAGTCAGCAAAAATTGGGAATGGACCATTAGATTATGGAAAGGGGTGGCCAGAATGTTGACATGCAAATTTGTTTTCCTTTCCAAAATAAAATTTGACAATTCTTTTTTGAATTGTGCACCCCCATTCTCGCACTTTTTAGGTCCACGCTCGTGTGAGAACTTCTTGTCCGAAAACCTGCGTGGCTGTATTTCCTTTACAGCAACTTTTTTTCTACAGATTTACCACATTATTGACAATACCTCCCGACATCAAATGATCGATTCTTATCCCTTACATGTACATCCTTTCATCGGTGCACCGCAAGAACACTATTTTCTAATTATTTGCCTTATCGATTACTCTCTTACAAATAAGTAGTTCATGGGGTGCCCGTCGAATATTCTCGTGATTAATTCAACGTGTGTCTATCAGTCAGAATCTAACGTCTTCATTGACTTGATACAATTCATCATATTTTGAAAGGCTGAAAATATAGCTTACTCTTGTACACACCACACATAAAATTAGTTCCTTGAGTTGTCGGTCTTGCAGGTACAAATATTGTGCTGCTACCCATTTTGTATAAATATGTAATATTGATGTTACTAGATATTGTATGCATACTTCCGAAGTCCATTCTTTAGCTCAAATATATTTTTTGTAATTGTTTCGTTTCGGATTAGCTTCAATATGAACAAAAGTACGTTCAATAATCATGTCAAAAATGAGAAAAATTAACATCTGTATAAAACAGATATCAAACTTGACTCGACCGTTACGCATTAGTCATCAAATATAGGATACAATATTAATTGGAATCGATCGTCACTTGAAAACTGAGCTAAACTGTCGTCTTGTATTCTCTTCTGTAGGCAGTACTACAGCAGGTAAAGTATCTAAAATATTTACTTTTTCATCACATGCGTACCTTGAGGAATTTTACCCGACGAGACCGTATTTTTATATTACTTGCTGCAATACATCAAACAATAAAACTGAATAATTTTCGTGATGACTTTGCTATCCTTGCTGATTTACACATATTGAACAGTAAATAATTAACTGTATGATATACTGTAATGTACCTGGAATTTAATGACATGCATTGTCGTTGTGGATGAAAAAGCAATACAGTTATACTGTCATGTTTCTATGACAAAATATGAGTAAACAGGCGATGTTGACAGACAATCATTGATTTCGTTGTTGTTTATTGTTACCTTGATATAGTTAAAAACTGCATGCAGCGGTAGTGATCAAAACTTGAACAACTTGACAAAGCTACTGAAGCACCAGTTTAGAGTTGGCAATTTAGCCGAGAGGTTTTGATTGCCAACTTCCTCGCCTTGGTGAGCAGGTACTATAGTCTTTGAATCTAACATTCTCACATTCCCTGTCTTTTTCAGAGAGTGGATCTGTGACACAGACAACCTGTATGTTCTTCTACACCCTACCGTGTTTGGTAATTGCTGTCATGAATTTTGCAAACCATTTGGCTTAGGGGTAAGTGACCTATTTTCATGACTACTTTAGGGAGGTCAGTGTAAAGGTTCATGGTCCTGGTGGCACACTCGGCAGGGGAAATGTAAACTATTAGTGCAGGATTTGTAGGAAAATGTTCGTCGTATCTTAATCGCTATATCATTAGGCATATGATCACACTAACAAGGGCAATGTCATTGGCAACTCTGATGTTACAAAGTACTTCACCAATGGGCTTAATAGTGTTGAATGACTTTGACAGAGATATCGACTTTGGGTAGACTGAACCTTTTCGACGACAAAATCGGCACTGCTTTAAATACAATATAAACGGTTTACTTTCAGTTTGCCAGGAGGAAGGACAATCCCCCTCTCGCATAAAATTTGAACATTTGATTGTTTTGTTCCATTGTAAATCATCTCATTCACCTTGAGTGTACACCTTAAATATTTCTAACGCCCAGTCTAGACCAATGTGATATACGTGGTTTATATTGAAGCACACCATGGATTCCTAACCACCTAGAGACATTAACAAGATGAGTAGGAATAAGTACGTTTCCTCACAGATAACGATTGATCTCATGTCATGTTCAATGACAAGGAGCTTTAGGTTGAGATATATAAATATAAAACTCAACAATAATCCCACCATGGACAGATGACGAATCGCGTTGTATAACATTTCTTCCAATGTGTATACTCATTTCGACCAAGAATTTCCAATGATTGCGGGTTATAACGTACTGGCATTTGTTTTGACATTACAGTTAATGACATTTGACACACGAATGTTACATTTCATTGCAGTGATGTTCCAGACTGAGAAGTCACACTAATGGAGCCCAAGAAAGGAACAGCATCCAAAGACTTTGTTATAGATATTTTTTCTCAAATATCTTTTAGTATTAATATCTAAGCTACAGCAGTTCAATCCGAATCATGTAATTTTGTCATGTAGTTGTCATGTTTTCGTCATTCCTCTCCCAAATGTATAGGTTATTGGTACATCCCACATGATATTTCAATCATAAAGCGAAATGAAAGAAGAAAAGCAAATGACAATCATTTGATGCAATAACTGTCGTGAAAATTGCATGGACCTTTCGACTTTCTTAAGCGATCATACTTTTTTCAGCCGGTAAAACTAACTGTGCTTCAAACGTCAGCCAGAAAAAGGAAACACATGTATTACAAATGATCCCTTATAAACATTATATAGGCGCTGCCTTGAATTCAGATCTCTCAAAATAGTGTTTTAAACTAAACTGAAGAAAATGTTAGCATGATTATTCCATTAAAAGAATCAGATTTTTAATTGCTGAAGTTATTCTTTTATACTTACTTAATTCAATTTACAAGAAGCAATGCTAATTGAATGGTGAGTGATGGCAAATAAATAACGAAAAGAGCGTTTTCAATTTTATCAACGCACTCACAAGTCTCTTCAGCTGTCAGCTGCGCTTTTGTACTGCTGACGTGTTCAAAGTTATGTAAAAATAGATGGCATTTCAGAATTTGTAATTTTTCTAGTGCTTTCTGACATGCATACATACGTTGGTGCAAGTGATGACGGTACTATGGACGATAAACTAATGCATTATTCATTACCTAAAGTAATGAATATTTGCATTGGTAAAATAGGACTCCGTACCTGATGTTTTGCACCAACTGACATAATTGTAAGTAGTTATCTCCTGGCTGGGACTTTCCCCCCTCCGTCATGCAGTCTCGCTTGACAGACCCTGAATGCTGTGGTTGTATAGTGCGCCCTCAAGTAGTATAGCGTCTACCAGCTGTCCTTCTTTGTATTTCAACAACAATCTGCATTGAACACGTCAGGGCAACTGAAGTCTCCCTTCCTTTACAGGAAGGGGCGAGGTCTTTCAAGCGAGGTGATTGGACTGTTAGGTTTGGGGTGTTCCTACCAGGAACATCTAATTCCATTTTATCATTTCAACTTAAAAACTATTAAATCTTAACATGTTGCATGTCTCAAATCACGGACATTTTGCATTTCATCACTTGACACTGCTGTCTTGTCAAGGTTTGCATAACGAATTAAAGTATCACATAAATATCACAAGATGTCTACAATGTAAATTCTTCAAAGGTGATGTGAGTGGACAAGAGTTCGTTTGCAGAGGGTCTATCGAGCGAATGTAAGGATTGAACGTAAATTTGCGAAGTGTCACAACATTCACTCAATGCCTTCCCTTGTGAAATCTCCCAGTAAACGTTATCACTTTTAAACTTCTTTCCACATTTGAGACTATCTGATAGCGACATACGATTCTTACCCCTCTTACGGTGAATTGCCATTCATTCTTTCCACGAGAAATAACATCCATAGACGGAACCACCTGTGAAGAGTACATCGCAGCGTTCAGTGCCTTGATTTTTGGCAACTCTCTTTAGCGAAGACGAGCAAATACAGAAGTGAGGAAAATTGAAAACAAAGGAGAGGAAACACTCTCTCGTCTTACCGTACAAGATTGACTATGATTTAATACAACCCCTTGCCTGTTTGCTACTTGAACTACTGTAAGCTTACCAGAATCACCTTAAATAGCATGGTTTTCGCCTTGTAAAGAGCCTATACTATGTAAAGTTCAGCAAACGTCGATTGCTAGGAAGCTATTTGAATTTTTGGTTTACTATGACTGAAAAATGGTTTAACAGTAAATATCACGTTTATCTCTGTGACCGATTTATTTACTAATTGACACTGTATGGTTGTAGATGAATGTTTTTCACCTAAAGTTATTGTGTTAAATACACGGGCACACAACACACCATTTACTTTCGAGATCTTTAAAGGTATATTCCTTCCAAGCCAGTCTTTGAAAACAATTAATGGGGGATTAACCAAGTAACTTTCCCAAAGTTGTAAAATTATTGAATTGGATGATGAAATGTTTTGGGCACTGCAAAGATTTCTGGTTCACATTTTGTACCTTTTGGCAAGTTTCATTTGAAAGACATATACACATGCGCAACCGACACATTTGTTCCTGAGCAATTGACCATTCAACTACAAGTGACGTCATCTCAGATTAAGCAAAAGTATGTGAATATATTTAAGCCGACGTCTGATAGTATCGACATGCAAAACACTATTTCGTTTATCACAGTGTGTTTGCTAGAACGACACTTTAAGTTATTATATTGTAATTATAGCTACGAGACTTTATTATTATTCATGCCAGAAGGAAATCATAAGGGTTTTTACCCCTACGACATTATCGAATATTTTACAGACTACATACCTGTCCCTGGGCACGAACCAAGTCTTCTACTCCAACGTCACGCAAACATTTCACCAGTTTTTCACTTTCTCCCAAGTCACAGTTGACAATAGAACCTAAGACATACGCACGTACACTCATATGCTCAAAATCCGTTTCAAGAAGTGTCGGACTGTTATTTGTCCAACTCTGCAAAGAATTAATGTACAATTCACACATTTGACGAACCCAGAAAATAACATATAAGTGTCTCCTGCTTTTTCAGTTTTACTGCAGTCCTGGATGATTTCTCCTTTTCACTTCTGTCGTTAGAATAATATTTTACTCAGCAACTGAGACCTTTCACCATTTTGCACTTTCGATGTTTCGCTTTTCCATCCCCTTCTTATTAAGGGACTGGTCATTTTCTTCGGCCTGGGGGGGGCGGTGGATTATTTTTTGCCGACGTCAAAAAGTGGCTGACCCCCCTATTGTAAATTTTGAAAACAGGGTGACCCCCCCGGCGCGCAACATAGGTAAAACAAAAGGTGGACATAAATTATATATATATATATATATATATATATATATATATATATATATATATATATATATATATATATATTACATTTTACATATATTTATATTTTAAATAGTCATTCTATTTTTTAATGAAATTGTTGACATGTAAGTTGTAAGATAGGAATTTCAAAGTGTCAATCTTAAAGTTTGAATACAATATATTTTGAATGAGCTGCATTTTGAATGAGCTGTGAATGTATTTCACACTTTCTATGCTTAACCAAATGTCTTGAACTGTTGTACAGAAATGGAAGTCAATAATTAATATCAAAGAGGAAAAGCAGTGAATCAAAAACTTTGATGGGTGTTAAGACTTGCCAACCATCCAATACATCTCCTGAGGAGCCATAGAGATCTTTTTTAGCCAAATCTGATGTGTACAGTGTCTGAGAGGACCTTTTCTTGTAACATTGAAACCATAAAAGCATAGCTAATAATGACAAAAACTGCCTTTTTAACTGTTATTTGTTCATAAAAAAGCATCTTTCTACACAAAACCTGTGACACAAAGGAAAATAATTGTATCAATGAGAAGGAAAGATATCTTTTTCTATCTCTAAAATAAGTCACTGTATCAAATATATATTGTGAAATATTTGTGCATGTTGCTTTCTCATACTGAATTCTCATAGAGAGAACAGAAAAGTATCAGAAATTTGTCATCCTTTTCATATGAAATGCAGATTTCATAATGGTACACTTTCACTTAGCAAACATCAAGATATCTCTGATTTATTAAAGTATGGTGCCCGAAGGGCGCGCCAAAAAATGTGAAACATCCTGATATCTCTGATCTACATGTATATGCCTTGTATATTAAAGTCATGCACCTGAAGGGCATGCTAAAAAATGTCTGATATATTAAAGTAATGAGCTTGAAGAGCACGCTGAAAAATATTGAACATTATACAGATATCTCTGATGTATGTATGCTTGATATGTTAAAGTTGGGCGTGCTGAAAAATATGACTGATTAATAAAGTTACGCGCCCGAAGGGCGCGCCGAAAAATACAACTGAATGATGAAATTTGTGGCTGACACTAGCATTTTAGGCAATGATGAGCCTGTGTCAAAATTCAAAAACACACTGACCCCCCCCCCCCCTATTGGGCATTTCAAAAACATGGTGACCCCCCCTATCACCAAAGTCAAAAACAGGGTGACCCCCCCCCCATGAATCCACCGCCCCCCCCCAGGCTGAAGAAACTGACCAGTCCCTAAACGCCTTACCACGGTACTCTGAGCTACTAAATATTGTACATTTCATAATTAACAGTAAACGTTTCTCTAGAAGCCACTGCATAGACTTCACTGTGAGTTCTGGAGTGCATCACAGACCTTGGACAATAAGGTGTCATGTTCGAAACAGTAAACCCTAACGTGGAAACAAAGTTTCAGCCGTTTGAGGGCGCCCTGCTACTCTGGATTATGTGCACTCACTCACGTACGGATTTACAGCAGTAGATAGAGAATTAGTCCGGGGCCTTTCTACAGTAAGTATGGGTTTGAGAAACAATCTTTTCTTCTTAATGTTGTAGCTCGCTGCATATTTGTAGTCAATTCAAATTTTCCTTGTGCATCTATTACTGCATGGTTTTGATGTTAATCGGTGAAGTCAAGAGAACATCTTTCAGTTTTATTTTATAATTCCACTTGTGAATGTAGCGGTAGATATTTGTAAAAGCTGAAAGCGCAATCCTTGTATAACATCATCATGACAAAATGTTAACATGTCAGTGTTGGAGATACACAGTGATAACAACTCTGTTAGGTTTGTTTTTAAAAAAAATATGGATTCTGTTGGATGTGAATGGACGGGCAATGGGACGGACGGATCCACGTGATTGAATTCATGGTATTCAGACTTTATGAACATGCAACGGTTGCTGGGGATATTATCTTCAATCACTTTGATTAATCTGTATTTCTTGTCGGAGGTCCGTGGAGGACTTTGATATGGATATAACAGCTTGTTAGGTGATAAATACATCTGCAAAACTAAAGAAACTAACATTCCAGACATCTTTTTGAAATCTGTTACAGACTTAAGGTCTCCATATTAGGATCCTGGACTTACATCCATTTGTGCACGGTTACCAAATGACTTAGTTAAAACTCTCGGTAACTTCAACGTGCAACTATTCTCGGAGCGGAGACAACGAACCGGTCGGCATTTGGAAAGAAGATCACACATGTAAGGTGGTGCGCTATTGTGAATTATACGAAATGTATGCAACAAAATCTTGAATTCAATCCACTTGTTGACCGGCAACCAGTGGAGCTCGCGAAGGACAGGAGTGATATGATTGAAATTCCTGGTTTTGGTGATGAGGAAGGCAGCAGTATTCTGAACAAGTTGTAGCTTATTAATACTGTTTTGAGAGATTCCATTGAGGAGACTACTTGCAATGATCTAGTCTCGATGTAACAGAAGCGTGGACTAGGTGTTTTGACTACCGACACATATTTTCGATGACCTGTGTTACTTTATCTTCGACGATCTGATCCGATAAGCAAACCCTGGTTAGGTTGCCATGATTTTGGTCGTTCTCCTGTTAATATCACCTTTAAAACAAATATAAACACGAGACACCTTACATTCTCCAAGTTACAATTAGACTACCGCCGGAGTTCCTGCTAAACTATACTGATCTCAGTACCTCAGCGGATGAATAGTTTCCGTACATTACCATGCTCGTTAGTTTTATTACATGGATGATATTATTCGTAAAATAAATAAATAAAATTCGTAATTTTGAGGCAAACTTGAAATTATCAAGCAGAGTCTTTATAGTCAGGGTCATTTACTACACTTGTATCAAAAGAAGCAACTTTTCGATTGACATTTTACATTGTTTGCACATTTATGTCTTGAAATCTGTTATCTTGACAGCAGAAAGTGGAATGTATAACAATTTATATTGTCAGCTATGTCTGCTATCTCACTCAAGAAGAAATAGTGTTTTTCCCGGTAACAAATATGTGCTCTTTAACTCCACAAAGTGGGCCAGATGCGCAATGAACGCTGAATTTACTACTCTGACATCACGTGCTGCAGTGTCAATATAAGCGCAATAAACACTGTATCACAACCGTCCTCTTTGCATTCAATGTACCGTGACGATTGCCTTTGATTATGTAAAGTGAATTCGTCTACACAGAATAAGATAACGACGGTTTTGGCAGACACACTATGTATCTTCTGTATTACTTTCTGAAAAATGTGTCTTGTTAGGATCTTAAATTTAATCAAGCTGTTGATATCCACAGGAAAAGTATACAGTTCTTTCACCGTAAAGTTCACACAGAATACTCTGAAATGGTCCGATAATAAATCGAGGAAATTAAAGCGATCAATTAACCATAAATAAAGTGTAAAGTTAGCGTCGGATGGACTGCAAGAATAAATTGACCATTCAGACTTTACTTGTACAGTTCGATGCCTAGTACGTGCGTAGCATGTTGGGGAAGGGCCCCTTAAGTAGATGATATTGTAGATTGAAAGATCCGTCGCTCTCTACTCTCTTAAGAGGGGGAAGCGTAGAGAGCGCCCTCAAGCGAAGGATTCCCAGTCTAAAGAGATTGCAGCAGGTCTGAATAATTGACTTGATTTCAGCTTGCGGGATTCAAAATTCAATGTTCCACTGAAATACCACAATATAATATTCTGGTGTGTGTCTCATAACATTTTTATGAGCTAACTGCTCAGTGAGTGCTATGGGTCAAGCGCACAACCCATGAAGGAGTACGCTCACTAGCCATGAATGATGATCTTCTATGTCAAACTTAAGATATTATTCACATAAGAATGAGCCTTGCTTCTCCTCTTTAACGAGGCAGTTCAGGGTCGTTGGCCTAGGCGTTTTATAGCGAACGTGTTTTTCGTCATACCAGTGTAAACTTTGGGCTAAGGACACATATAAGGAACATTGGAGTTATCATGAGGGGCTGGACCAGAGGAATTAGGGAACGCCATATTTACAAACCCATCCCCGGGAGGGTCACATTTTGCAAAGTTAGCCGGAGGGCAAGTGTCACATTTACAAATCTTATGATTTGTAAAGATTTTCAATGTATGGTATTGACAACTTTTTTGCAACACTTCTATGACTTTTAACATCGCACAGGTCATTTTCTTATATAATCCTACATATGTATAACCTTCCACCCAGTTGGTTGTGGCATAATTCTACAAATTTACAAGGTAAATAAGAATTTCCGTTCGGAATCAAGATAATGGGTATAAAATGTAGTAAACAAGTGAGCTTGTACAGTTGAAGCTTAACTGGTGGATTTGAACCTAGTGTCAGGCCTTACACATTTAACTGAATAAATATCATCTCATACTGGGATTTTGTCCAACTATCATTTGTACCTCTTCGATAAGATAAGTTTATAACTTCAACGATACGATTGAATAAACACATTCGAAAGAATAGGGTCTCTGTAAGAAAACTGTCTGCCCAACTTGGTCGCCGTGTATCTAAATATATGGGTTCGACAACTTGCAAATACAACATATAATTAACGGCACCTTTTGTTTTGCGTTTATGAGCGAAGAAAATGAATAAGGTGAGAAAGCTGCTGTCCACGGGTTGACACGCTTGGTGTTGTGGAGACGCTTTTATTTTGACAACACATTTACGACCTTCAGGGTATGAGACTGTGACAACCCTCCATCAATAAGTGTGATTGATGGCACGTGTTTCGAAGCTATTGAATGGTGACAAATAAACAAATTTTCAATTCGATAGGTGCCTTTCGGCTTGCGTGATAGTTTCCAATTTGAAGAGATTTTACTAAACACTGTTCATTTAATTAAAAGCAATTAACGACGCTGAAAGCACGTGTTACAGTTTCATTACAAGCGACTTCGCAACTTTTTCAAAGGTTCTTAAATGTTTTTGTCAGACGGTTCAGTCGGAACCAGACAATGTGAGAGTTTTATCGCTCGGTCTGTAGCTCAAACCAGATTCACCCCAGCTTGACTTTTAAGTTTGTCAAGTAACTGTTACATACATTGCAGACAAATTAGGTGTATCTGTTTGTTTGTTTGTTTGTCGTGCATATTTGTTTGTTGTTAGTATAGCTTCACGATTTATCATGAAGTGTCAATTATTCTACACATATCTGAATTAATGCTCAAGTTATACACTATATCTGCTTAAAGGTATCTAAGATAACATCTTCCTGATTGAGTCTACAACATTTCACAAATCACGGTAATTCTGACAACATTACGCACCTACATCATTTGAAGCTGCCTTTTTGTTTAACGATACCTAAGTACATAACACTGTTTCTAAGGTTAAATGCGTCACCAGTACAGGATATTCGGACTCCGAATCATTAAAATAATGTTCCAATCTACCACTTGTGTGGGTTTAATTTGAAATTCGTGATCGAAATGAAATTTTCAGTTGTGGTAATCGGAAATTGATATTACTTCATAAAGTTCGCATAGGAATGAAGGCTATTTGCAATATATATATTTCTGTCGGCAAACATACGTAATTTGCTTCTTTAGTAGCTAAATGTGCAAGACGACCTCAGAATTTACTCATGATTCGAAAGGGAAATGTTTGATGTTTCCTTGCGGAGAGTTGCGAAACGTATCTTAAGTGAAAGACTCGTTTCATTATTTCTTCGGAATATCAGCATTTTGGTCTGAGTCAACGACCGTACTACTGACCTCAAGCACAACTTGTCACAATAGAATTTTGTGTGACGCTAGGCTGGTGTAACGACAAGTATAAGAGGGACTGCCAATCACCCTGGAAACCACCGTACATCGCCCAAGTCGTCATTTCAGCTTGATAGAGTAGTGCTCGGGACATGGCACATTTAAACTAACTGTGGTAGGAAAGTGTCCCGTATGTATGACGGCAAGAGAGGATTTTATTAAGCGTCCGAGCAACATTTTTCTGTGAGGGATGAGACTGTACAGTGATTCCAGTATTTCTTGATAGTTAATGGAAAAGTGAAAGTAACTCGACGACATGTGATCAAAACCCAATGTCTTTGAAGAGGTTCATATAACACACATAATAGTCCATGAGCCAGATAGGTTATTGGTACCATTTGGGTGGGCAAATTCCACCATACATTTTCTGAAAGCCCAAAATCTGAACTTTCTGAAAATCTTTGGTGGACAGGTCGCAGAAGTAGCTTTCTGTCTCAAAAGTCGTTGTCATGGCAACAATACTTACAATCTTAAAAGCTAAGAATTTTAGATAAAACTGATTTTCTAGGGAACGGTAAAAGATATTTACGTGATTTCAAGGCAGACACTGGTACCTCATATCATGGCCTTTCAATTGACCCCATGACCTTGAACATTCTGGGTCAAGGTCAATAGGTCATGCCCATCGCATCTCAGAATTTCGATAAAATAGAGCATTTTTCATACATACTTTTCTGCTACATTAACATAAAATATGATAGAAACTCAAAAACTTGTTCAGACATAGCCACAGATATGTGCTCTTTGAAAATTAGTATGTTATGTATCAGGGATGTTGTTGGTAGTGAGTGATTACCAAGGCAACCATCAGTGTGTTTTCAGTTATACATGTACTCTATGAGCCAGGCCCCAATTATGGTCAATTGGTACTGTTTGGGGCAAGCAGAGGGCAATCTCACACTTTATATATTTTGAAAGTTGAAACTCTGAATTTTCTGAAAAGTTTTGGTAGCTTAGTAATGGGTGAAAACCGTTGCCATAGAAACAAACATCTTAATTATTTAGAAAGTACAATTGTATACAAAAGTAAATATCCTGCTTTATGAAAATGTTCATACCAAAATTGATAACATAAATAGGATATGTTACACATTCTAACTTTCACTCAAGATGTGACCTTAAAGTCAAGGTCAGGCGTACATGACCAAATGAGGTCAAAGTTCAAAACATGGAGAGTTTACATTTCAGGTGGCTATGCACAGAAATAGTGTCTCTTTTGTTGTGCACTTTTTGACATTTTCAAGCAAGGTGCACTCTTGTCAGCAAAGATGCACTCTTGTCTTTGATAAACGATACATGTGGCTTCTACCGGTATTAAATTTGACCACATTGTCTGATGCTCTTTTCAAACCAAGGTCAAGGTCAATGAAAGAACAAGGTTAAACATAGAATAAAATGGTGATTTCTATGGTGTTACGTATATGTTTTTACACGGAAAGAGTATTTTATGGTACCAGTTTGTATTAAACATCATAATTATCAATGATAAGCAATATCAACAAGCTTATATTTAGCTAACAGCCTACAGCTATTAGCTATAGCTATACGTATTGGCCAATAATGTATATCTTCAGAATTTTCATACTACTGTAAACAAACATGTGTCATTTTAATGTTTTTTCGAATGTTTACGTAAATGCAAAATCATTAGTGACATGACAACTGAACTTTAACGTGACAATTTGAACAACGTACGCCCAGTACTTATACCTTTATATGCGTGGCCCGCACCTGATCTAACAAAGAAATAGACCAGTCAGAAATAAGTTTTTAATGCTGCTGGACATCAGCCGTAAATATATCAACGATAGATAACAAAATGAAATGTGTCGGATAGAGCTAATAATAAAACTACTGTTTTGAACCGCTTGATCAAAAGTAAATCGCACTAAATAAAACAAACATATTAACGTTCATCGTTAACTTACTAATTACAAATGACCAACGACCAATGTTATGTTGACTTTCTATGATCCGCTACGTTTTCCCTGGCATGGGTTTTATCAAAATACAGTACCAGTAATTCTTACGTACATTAGTCAACCACCACTAACACACTGTAAAGCATTTCATAAGAAAGTAGTAATATCTAGGTAACAATCTTTACATTGATCCTCATTATTATTTTCTTTTCCATCATCATCATCATCATCATCATCATCATCATCATCATCATCAGTAACCTAGAAGTTCTTCAAACTCAACAATATTTCCATATGTCAGGAGATTATAAATACCGGAGTATACCTTATTCCGTTTACCAGGCATTGACATGGCGGAAATTTGCACTATTTTGAACATTTACATGCCTCAAACTCAAACAACCATGGTATGCCCCTTATCGATTTAATTGACAAACAACGGTCTTCAATAACCCAACCATGCCCTTCATGAAAATTTAGTATATATGGATGACAAGCAAGGCTTCCTTTCCAGACAGCAGTCTGATAGTTTGCACGCAAAAGACAGCTAGGGTGTTTTTTTACTATTGTCCTGGGACATATACTATTTTGAGATGAGAAATAATGCCTGTCCATACATTTTAAAGAACAAAAAAAGAAAACTTCGGCGTACTTTTTAAAGGAAAACTTGGCAGAAACGTAAAACGACATATATAGCGAAGGAAGGAAATATTTTCTTCTTGGGCGAATCTTCGTCGGAATATATTCGACGGGTTTGGAAATGACGTGAATGGCTCACGCGGAATCAGATTCACTGACAGCTGAACGATAACGACCTAACGTCGCGTGGACGGCAATGAACGACTCTGGTCATTTACGACCATACAATCGAATTCCATTTTCCAAATATTTTGTTGCACGGTATCGGCTCTTTCCTTGACCAATTTTCTTTCCTTGACCAATTTCATTTATGTGGGGAAAAATTACTGAACTCTACAAGTATCTCAATCACAGCGCTGTATCTGGACTGAACTCCATCTTCTCACTTGTTTACGCCCCTGGCTGTCCTTCAGTCTTACAGGATGTTTTCATATTAGCCATTATATCGAATATTTGTCGAATATTATAACAACGAAGCATAAGCTACGACAAATTTTCCAGCTGCTGTCGCCAATCACGACAAGGTAATGTTGGTAAAGGTATGCCAGCTATCAAACACAAGCTCAGACTGTGCATTCTGTAAAATCAAGGGTTTTTGTAGCAGACCCAGGCAAGCCTATGTGAGCCTGAGCTGGCCTGGGGCAAGCCTGTGGCCTGCCCGAGGCTTGCTTTTGTTGCGTTAGTTCTGTCTGGTACTGTATATCAGCTGCGGTGGCAGTGTGCTTCTGCTGCTTCAATACCCCTAGACGTTATAGCCATCATCCTTTCTACAGCATTTTCCCAAAGACTTATGTTTGGCCTCAAGTCTACTGCTTGATGTAGGGGTTCTCGTGTTTAGCCCCTTTATTACATATTTTGTTCTTTCACAAATTATACATCTTTTTCTGATAGACTCCAGTATTTACATTTGTAGCATCCCTTTGTGACACCCTAGACTCAGATTGCAGTTAATAGTAGATTGAACTGAATTTTCACATTCAAGTCTACTAAGTGTTTTCTTGTGGGAACACTTTTTCTCTGCGGTCTAGATTATACAATATGCAATACAGTTTCAAATTTGCGAATTTTGGTTGCTTTGAACAAACCTTTCCAAAAGTCAAGTTCCCCGAGCTTATTAAGATGTGAGCCATAGCACCTTAAATGATACGTGGAGGTAATATTTGCACATTTTTCGCCCGCTTGTTTTGATTAACATCCTCTGAAACATCCATTACGTTAGATTGAACAAAATTTTTAACAAACTCAATCGAGACAATGATATTGCGTGAAAAAAGAAATGCCACTTAATCTTTTTTACTTTATTGAAATATATATTAAATTAAAGATTATTTAGGAGGTGACTAATTGTATTTCAATCACCAAAGGTTAAGTGAATTTCCATGTCTGAAAATATAAGTAAATATATGACCACAAAACCAATAGGATGTACAACAAATGAATCACTCCCTTGGAGTACTAGTGAAGTTTAATTTCAAGATGTTTAATTTTATTACTAACACAACTCACTTTTCCAGTTTTATAAGAAATATCGCATGAAGCTGAATTATTTTATACG
This sequence comes from Ptychodera flava, assembly GCF_041260155.1. Taxonomy (NCBI): domain Eukaryota; kingdom Metazoa; phylum Hemichordata; class Enteropneusta; family Ptychoderidae; genus Ptychodera; species Ptychodera flava. The sequence goes on along the minus strand of NC_091938.1, from coordinate 30,775,562 downwards.
TTGGTGATTTCTTTGTTACTTAATTACTTGGATATTATATGCGCATGATATGTGTATTGTACATGCCAAGACAAAATTCAAAACTTTCAACAAAAGGCGAATAGATAGATTCAAAACAGGCGAACTGAAGTAGCAATTCTACTTGTTGTAGCAACATGTGTAACATTGAAACTGGCAGTCATTAAATCAGCGCAACTAACTGGACCAAGATATTCATGACACAGCGATCATTTTTCAGGAATTAAGGTGGTTACGCAGTTTTTACCTCTGCTGTCAGTGACGTGGAGCATATCAGATAGGTGGATTGTCCGTCGTCATCCGTCATCTTCACAATTGTTTTATTCTCTGAAACTGCTGGTCTAATTGCTTTCAATACTGGTATGCAACTCATTTGGCTGAGTTCAGTTAGATGTGTTCAAATCATGATGAAATTTACATAATATTTGTATTTGGGGCATTTCTTCCTTTTTATCAACCTTTGAAACGTGTTATGTGGTTGCTAGAGACAACCTGAGTGAGGTTTATTCAAGTTGAAAAGAAAAGTTTCGTACTTGAAATTTGTGGGCCTTTTTTTCGTTTCTGTTTGAAAAAACAATTTTCTCAAAATTATCTTTAAAGGTTCCTAGGTATTACTTCAGTTTCTTCAAATTTTGCTAATACTTGCATATTTATGGTAGAGATGAAAAACAAGAGCCCATTATTATATAATAGTAATACATGCATTTGCAAGGATGTCCTTGTTCAGTATTCCTAAAATCAACATAAACAGATGTATCAGTATTACAAAGTTTATTTACAAACAAAACCTGACCTTTTTATTTTTAAGCAATACATAACAGAAGAAGTCTATCGGCTGCTAGGCCTCTTGTTAAACCTTTTCCATGTGACCTAAGCTCCGCCCCAATGGAAAATAACAATAAAATGCATTTATCTGGAGATACAGGGTAGCTCAACATGAAATCCGGAAAATTTTAAGTTATAGTATATCGGTATCTCTTGAGATCAGACTACTTGTCTACTCGTTGACAAGCTTATAATCATCTCCCACTAACTACGTTGGTCCGACACAGATACTCATTTTTGATAAGTGAACATGTTACTTTAATCATGAAAACAAAAACATAAAACTTTGCCAAATTTTGTTTTTAAACAATCAAACACACTTACGTATATTTGCCTTTTGACCTCTTTTACTGTCGATATGACTTTAGTTGACATTGCTGTGTACTTAGTACACAAAAGTTATGATTTTATAACCATTAATATACATGCAAAGGTATGTCCAATGTCGCTCTATTACTTTATCTGAAAATGCATTGATGGTTGCTATGGTGATTGCCGCCCTGTCAACAAGGTATATGATAAAAAACACTAGTATTTTAAAGAGATCGCATTAGCTCTTATAGCTGACTAGGTTTTCATGTTTGTACTTTTTGGTTTGGTAAAAATGTTGCAAAGCTATTTGCAAAAAAATCCCACCTGAAACAATTTCTAAGTTGCTGAAGGCAATGCCTATTGACCTTGACCTACAAATCTAAAGGTCGTGGGGTCAATTAAGAAGCAATGCGAACTATTGATATGCATCCTTAAATCAATCAAATATCTTTTGTCGTGTATTTGATAATCTATTTTACATAGTATGGTTAATTTTAATGCTTTTGATTTGAATGCTGATTCCATGACAACAATATTTACACTGAAAGCGTATTCAGCAAACTGTCCAATGAAGATTTTCTCAAAATACAGATTTTCAGGTTTAAAAGGCGGCTTTGTTCCCCACTTGAGTCAAATGGAAGCAAATTGACAAAATTTGGGGTCTCGCTCATAGGCTACATGCATAACTGAAAACATACATATGGTTGCCTTGGTAATTACTCACTAACGACATCATCCCTGATACAAAACACACTAATTTCAAAGAGCACACATCTGTGGCTATTGTTGAGCAAGCTTTTGAGTTTCTATTGTATGTTATGTAAACGTAGCAGAAAAGTATTTGTGAAAAATGATTGATTTTACAGAAATTCTTAGATGTTATGGGCATGACCTATTGACCTTGACCCAGAATGTTCAAGGTCATGGGGTCAACTGAAAGGCCATAATGTGAGGTACCAGTATGTGTCATGAAATCATGTAAACATCTTTTGCTGTTCACTAAATAGTCAGTTTTGTATAGTATTCTTAACTTTTAAGATTGTAAGTATGGTTGCCAAGACAACAACTTTTGAGACAGAAAGCTACTTCTGAGACATGTCCACCAAAGATTTTCAGAAAGTTCAGATTTCGGGCTTTCAGAAAATGTATGGGGGAATTTGCCCACCCAAATGGTACCAATCGACCAATTTTGGGGGTCTGGCTCATGGACTATAGTGGTAAGTACAAAGTGTTCAAATATTGTGGATGGTCACTGAAATTTTGGTCAGGAAATATTTACCCGTAGAGACAAACCTTCAACGATCTTGAAAGTAAACGGTGTTTTGTGTGCCCATGTATTTACTTCTGGTGTGTGAAACATTCATCTACAACCATACAGTGTCAGTAAATAAATTGGTCACAGAGATAAACGTGATATTTTCTGTTAATTCTTTTTCTGGTCATAGTAAATAAAAAAGACATTGCTTTGACATCTTACTGAAATAAAATCAGTCAAAGGGTTAAAAGCCGAGAGTATTCGTAGATGACCAATTGGTCTATGAGTGACCTAAATTTGAAACCTATGGTTTACAACTTGCATGCTTTACTTTCTCGGGCGTGATGTCATGATAGTGTCAAGGACAACTAGCCATACACTATCCTATAAACGACGTTTGCTGAACTTTACACAGTACAGGCTCTTTACAATGCAAACAAGTATGGCAAACAGCCACGGCGTTGCAGTCCCTGAGTCAGTCTGGTACGGTAAGATGAGAGAGTGTTTCCTCTCCTTTGTTTTCAATTTTCCTCACTTCTGTCTTTGCTCGTCTTCGCTAAAGAGAGATCAAAATTCAAGGGCACTGGACGCTGCGATGTACTCTTCACAGGTGGTTCCGTCTATGGATGTTATTTCTCGTGGAAAGAATGAATGGCAATTCACCGTAAGAGGGGTGAGAAGCGAATGTCAATATCAAATAGTCCTATATGTGGGAGGAAGTTTAAAAGTGATATAGGTTACAGGGAGATTTCACACTGGAAGACATAAATGTGCCCTGGGGATCCGAACTCTCAAATGTTTGCAAAAGGTTTGTGGTCTAATGCTTGCGTGGGGCTTCTTTTGAAGTCGTTGAGGCAAGAAAACCTTTCACCGTCTTATTTGTTTGGAAATCGTAAATTATATTTATTCAAATTGACATAACACAGGGATGGTGCTTTTTTTGAATTTAAAATGTCAGGTAATGTGTTTCTCTAGTACCACACTTTGCACACTACAACCGATTTTCATTCTTGATTTGCTAAGCGACTAGTTTAAAGTTTCATCAAGGAACGTTTGATCAAAAGTTGCAGCCTTTCACTTTCGAGACGCATACTACCTTAAATACCTTCCTCCTTTTTTGAATTTTGAAACAAACGAAAGAGAGATAATTAAGAAATGAAACTTCGCGAATTTACGTTCAATCTGTACATTCGCTCCATAGACACTCCGCAAACGACCTCTTGTCCACTCACATCATCTTTGAAGAATTTACATGTTGTAGACATCTTGTGATTTTTATGTAATACTTTAATTCGTTATGCAAACGTTGACCAGAAGTGATGAACAGTAAAATTTCTGTGATTTGAAACATGTAACAAGTTCAGATTTAATGATTTTTTTGACGTGAAATGACAAACGGAATTAGAATGTAGCTAGTCCTGGTAGGAACTCTCCAAACCTAACAGTCCGATCACCTCGCTTGCCAGACCTCGCCCCTTCCTCACTGAGCTATAAAGGAAGGGTGACTTCAGTTGCCCTGATATGTTCAATGCAGATTGTCGTTGTTGAAATACAAAGTTAGTTGGTGGAAGCTATATTGAGGCGCATTAGTCTACACAATCACAATATTCAGCGTCTGTCAAGCGAGACTGCATGACGAAGGAGGGAAAGTCCCAGCCGGGAGATAACTACTAACAATTATGTCAGTTGGTGCAAAACATCAGGTACGGAGTCTTATTTTACCAATGCAAATATGCATTACATCAGGTAATGAATAATTCATTAGTTTATCGTCCATAGTACCGTCATCACTTGCGCCAACGTTCATGAATGCATGTCAGGAACCACTAGAAAAATTACAAATTCCGAAAAGCCATCGATTTTTACATAACGTTGGTGTACGTCAGCAAGTACATAGGCTCAGCTGACTGTTGAAGAGATATCTGGTTGCGTTCAAACATTCAATAATATTTGAAATGCGCTCTTCGTTGATTTATTTTGCTATCACTCAGCATTTTCTCAGTCTTGCTTATTATAAGCTGAATTAAGTAAGTACAAAGAAAATATCTACAGCAACTCAATCTGATGAAATTAATAGAATAACCATGCTAGCATTTTCCTTTGTTTTGTTTTAAAAACTATTTTGACAAATACTGGATTCAAGACCGAATAATTGGCTTTTGGAGACGTATGGAGCGCAGTTACTTTACCGACTGAAAAAAGTATGATCACTTAAGAAAGTCGTAGGGTTGATGCTATTTTTAAATGATATTGATAGCATCAAATGATGTTTGTTTTCGCTTTTTGGTTTTAAATTCTAGGGCATTTAAATGAACGAAATATTATGTGGGCATAACACTAGCCTATTAACATATTGGGGAGAAACAACGACGTTACATGACAAAACTGCATTATTCAGATTGAACTGCTGTAGCGTTATCTATTAATAGTGAAGATATGCGAGTAAAACAATCCATGACAAATTCTTTGGATGCTGTTCCTTGCTAGGTCTCCATCAGCGTGATTTGTCAGTCTGGAACATCACTGCAATGAAATGTATCATTCGCGTGTCAAATGTCATTGACTGTAATGTCAAAATAATGCCACTACATTATAACCCGTAATGATTGGAAATTCTAGGTCGGAATGAGTATACATTATTAGAAGCAAGGTTATACAACGCGATTCGTCGTCTGTCTTCCCCCTTGACGGATTGACTTTTTTATTATCTATATCTCAACCTAAGGCGACTTGTCACTGAACACATGAGATTAATTGTTACCAGTCAGCAAAACATAATAATTCTTAAACATCTCGTTACCGTCTCAGATTTGTGAAATTGTGCATGAAGAAATCTAAGTGGTAAGGAATCCATGATAGTATTTGACACCATGAACATGCGCTACAATATAAACCACGTATATCACATTGGTATAGGCAGGGCTTTAGAAATATTTTGGTGTACACTCAAGGTAAATAAGATGATTTACAATGACACAAAACAATCAAACGTTCTAATTTTATATGCGAAAGGGACTGTCTCTTGTCAAACTGGAAGGAAACCGTTTGCATTGTATTTTCAGCAGTGCTGATGTTCTCGTCAAATAGGTTCAGTCTTCCCGACGTCGATATTTCTGTCGAAGTCACTGAACGGTATTTCGCTGCATTGGTGAAATACTTTGTAACATCAGAGTTGCCAATGACGTTGCCCTTGTTACTGTGATCATATGCCAAGTGATAAAGTGATTTAGATACGATGAACATTTTCCTACAAATCCTACATTAATAGTTTACTTTGTCCCAGCCGAGTGTGGCACCAGGACAATAACCATAACACTGGTCTCCCTAAATAAACCATGCAAACAGGACACTTACCCCAAGGCCTAATAGTTTGCAAACTCCATGACAGCAATTGCAAAACACGGTAGGGTGTAGAAGAACATACAGGTTGTCTCTCTCACAGATCCACTGTCTGAAAAAGACAGACAATGTGAGATTCAAAGACTATAGTACTCGTTCACCAAGGCGAGGAAGTTGGCAATCAAAACCTCTCGGCTAAATTGCCAACTCTAAAACTGGTGATTCAGTAACTTGGTTAAGTTGTTCAAGTTTTGATCACTACTGCTGCATGCAGTTTTAACTATAACAAGGTAATAACAATGAACAGCAACAAAAGCAATAAATGTCTGTCAACATTGCCTGCTTACTCGTATTTTATCATAAAAACATGACAGTAAAACTGTATTCCTTTTTCACCCACAACGATAATACATTATAGTACATCATAAAGTTAAATATTTATTGAACAATCTGTGTGGATCAGCAAGGACAGCAAAGTAATCACGAAAATTAATCAGTTTTTATCGAATTGCACTGCAGCAAGTAATATCATCAAAATACGGTCTAGTCAGCTTTTTCAGGTGTACGAATTTGATGGAAAAATAGACAAACGCTCAGATATATTACCTGCTTCAGTAGTTGCAGTACTGTCGTCTACAAGAGAGAAATATAAGAATGCGGTTTAGCAAAGTTTTAAAATGACCATCGATTACCAGTAAGTCAATTTCAATCCCTGGTCTATGCAGACGTCAATTTTTGCATGTATTGACAAGATAATGTCCTTTTTGATCATCTTGAAGCTAATTCTGAGCAAAACATTTCTAAAAAAATCTATCCGACCTAAAGACTGGACCTCACTGAAATATGGACTAGACTAGTAGAATATGTTCATGCACTGTTGTAAATTTAGTAACATTAATAGCAAATGCTCATAGGAAGTGCGTAGCAGCACAATATCATTTTGTACCTTCTACGACCGACAACTCGGGAACTAATTTGATGTGTGGTATGTACAAGAGTTGACATATTTAGCTTTTCAAAATACAACGAATTGTATCACGATAAGGAAGACGTTAGATTCTGACTGATTGACACAAGTTCAATTGATCAGGAGAAAATCCGACGGGCACCCCTGAACTATTTAGTAAAGACTTGAAGTTCACCAGCGAAAGAATACAAACACGGGCATTGAAAAAAAGACGTTGACAAACAGTTATGCATGGGGGTAAAAAAGGAAGGTAATATGGGAAAGAATTGGACGTAAAAGAGAAAGAGTCTGCTGTGAAGAAAATATAGCCTTGCTTGTTTTCCCAAAAAAAGTTCCAATCGGCGGCTAATTAAATGGTGCGAGAGTGAGGGGTGTACAATTCAATAAAGAAATGTCAAATTTAATTTTGGAAAGGAAAACAAATTTGCATGTCAACATTCTGACCACCCCATCCCATAATCTCATGATCCATTCCTAAGTTTTGCTGATTTAACTTTTCTTTCAATTAAATGTTTATTTTTCTTTACAATTTTACAAGCAGAAAAAATTCACGATTAAGAAAATGAAAATGAATCTTCATACCTTGCATTCCGCCATCAGCTGTAAAGGAATGTTGACATTCAGTTAGTTTGGTCATTAGTTTTAATACTGTCTTCGCTAACTTTGACCTTACGAGGTGAAATCCTGTTTCACTGATACATATTTGCTTGACTTTGTTTCCCCATAAATATTCATGAACAATTTAATTTCCAAAATGTACACACGCTCTCCAGATGAAATATTTGCCGACTACAGTCATAATTCGTAACGGTTTTTAAAATTTTACACATCAGAAAAAGTCACCATTTAGAAAATGAATCTTCATACCTGGTGTTACGTCATTAGCTGTAAAGGAATGTTGACATTCAGTTAGTTTTGGCCATTAGTTTATTACAGTGTTCGCTAACTTTGACCTCACGAGGTAAAATCCTGTTTAACTGTATTTTGTTTGAATTTGTTTCCCCTTACAGGACCATAAATATGCATGAGCAGTTTGAATTCTCAAAGTTTACATACGTTAGCCGGATGAAATATTCGGCGACTACAGTCATAATTTGTAACATTGCAAGACGCAGTCACGTCGATTGTTACATGACACTCGAAGTCATCATAACGGCATCATACCCAAGCACTGTGCCTGGAAGTAAAATGCCTTTTCGGTTGACTTACGTTTTGAAGCTGTAGGTCCAGAAGTTTCTGGGGAAAAAGAAGAACAACAACAAATAAAAGCCTTGAACACGAATTCACGATGAGCTTCTCGCTTAAACCTTTTATGAACTGGTTTTAGTCAAGTTTTCCACATTCAATACTTATTCTGAAAATCACAGAACGAAGAAATCAAGAGAAAATCTTACTCTGATCTGCTTTCTTCGCATTGTTTGACACTCTGTCTGTACGTCCGTATCTAGGGTTTTCATTCCCTGTTACTGGTCTTTCTTGCTGGACTAGTGAGGAATTTCGCCCGTTATTTGCGTCTCTATCATAACTGCTTTGAAAGCCTTGTTTTCTTGTCATCTCCTGTTTCTTCTTGTTCTAAAATGTCTCTCCGCCATAATATTTCTCCAATTATTCCTTTCACTAATGACAATATCTATTCCTGTGTTTCTTTTTTGTTTTTGTTTCCTTTTGTTGTTGTTCAAAACATTTTCCGCTCATTTTTTACAGTGATATGAGGTACATTTCTTTTCATTTTTCAGTAAAACATCAAACTTCTAATTCTTCGAATTTCTTATTCTTTTAAATAGTAAATAACCGAGCTTTTTAAATTAAATAATATCCTCAATACCTCATACATATCAATAAACACACTACACATACCTGTTACAGTTATTGGAGTTGTCTGTCCTGGAAGGTAATTACAGGTTGATTAATGACATGTATAGTTCTTATTTCATGCCTTTCAAAAACAGGATAAGGATATCTTTTATTTTTTCAAATTTATTTTATTCCTTTATTAGCACACGTGTTCACACACGCTAGCTAATGTCGTAGGGATGTCTGTCTGCCTGTCCGTGTGTGTGTGTGTGTGCATGTGTGTGTGTTTGTGCAGTATGTGTGTCTGTCTGTCTGTCTGTTTACACGATATCTCAAAAACGGTTGAACGGATTCAAGTCAGATCTGGTAGACAGGTAGCGCATGCTAATTGCAAGAACTTATTAGACTTTGGTTGGTTTTGCTTGCATATTAATGAAGTTATGAACTATCATTTTTTCATATAATGGTTTCCTATGGAGACAGTAATGACTGTGTCGACATAAATCATGAAATACTGCACAAAACTTCATAACTTTTCACAGATGACCATCTCAGAACATTATAATGATACTGTGGGTGTCATGTCAATTATCTGCTTATTTGCATATTTAATGAACTTTTGTCATTTGTGATATAATTCCAAAATTCTTAAACCAAATTTAATGATACCTGTTATAGATATTGATCTAATAGATATCTAACAGTACTGAGAAGCATTATGCAGTGTCAAATTAATAAATAGCTCATTTGCATATTAATGAAGATTAGTCATCTAATTAGTAAAAACTGCACCAATTTTGATGAAATGTGCTGCAGATACTGATCAGACAGCTATCTGACTATGTTGTGAAGCATTTAGAAGTGTGAAGTTAATTAAGGGTCATTGCACATTTAATGAACTGTGTAATTAGTGACGTAACGCTCAAATTATGGCACCAAATATAGTGAAACCTGCTACGGATATTGATATGATAAGCATCTAATAGTCGCGTGAAGCACTGAGCAGTGTCAAGTTAATTAAGGGTTCATTTGCATATTAATGGACTTTGTAATAAATGCCGATATGACTCCGAAATTGCAGCTCATTTGCATATTAAATGAAGTTTGTAGTTAGTGATTTAACTCCGACATTACTTTGCCAAAGTTGATGAGACCTGCTACAAATAATGATCTGACAGATATCTTATTGTTCTGTGAAGCGTACTACTATTGATGAACCTGTTGTTAACCACGTGAGCATATTCAGTTCACATCGGGCTTTCATTTTGCAGCTGTTCAAAACATTATAGCGGTGAATAGTTCCTCCATGACACGTTTTCGGTTTTCAGTTGTATGGGTTGTGCTTGAGTGCCCTTTAAATGAACCGGTTGTTCACAACTCTTCTAAAGAAACTGATCTGCCTATCCAAGTTTTAGAAGATAATAATAATAATAATAATAATAATAATAATAATAATAATAATAATATATAATAATAATAATATATTATTATTATTATTATTATTATTATTATTATTATTATTATTATTATTATTATATTTATATTATTATTATATTATACGTTATTTCAAGAGGGTAATCAGATTACAATAGATAAATATTGTAATTTACATCAGAGCCCTCAAATGATTTACTCATGTTTGTTTGATCACATCCTAATGAATAAGAATGACCACATGACATTTGCTCTCGTCAACTTTGTATTCTTTTTAACATTTTACCAACAGATACTGTGTGGTCACGAGACTGGTGGGAAAATCCGCTATTTTACCGATTTGTGTGCTTTAAAAGTTTACATTATTGATGCTGTAACACCAAAATCAACAACATTTCATTTCAGTAACTTTTCACCTACTGAACATCGAAATCCTAATGTAATGCGGTGAACGGTTTTAATCGGTGCTGTCTTGTCCGCCAAAATGGCAGCAAACTACTGCGACGTATATCAGATCGTCCCACCTTTTTTCACAGCTTTGATGACTACAGCCGTGCACATGACACAGACAAGTCAAGTGGAGCAGATATATGGATTCTGATGTCATAAAATAAAATTAATCTCTCACAGCTGAAGTAAGTGTATTTGAAATTAGTCGTATCCCTTATTTAGATTTATATTCGTTTAATTCAATTCAACTTCAGTGTGTGCCACCTGTAGTATAGTCTGCTGAAACTCAACGTATTTCTGAGGCACAGAATAATTAGCTGACAATGGTAATTAATTAAATGTCCAATTGATGTGAAGCGTACCAGCGTTCCTGACAAAATTTTAAAATATCCCTTGGTATGCAGTTAAACAAGTATAGACATATTTTGTTGACAGTTGTATTACCTTTGATGACAGCAGACACAGTCAGTACCACAAGGAAAATGAAGGAGATTCTGTTGAGATACAAGATATATATTCACCAATTACTGTTATTTTCTGTAGGACGACTGATTACTAAAACTCAGAGATTAAGGTGAGTGAAGAGCAATTCAATAGGTACTCTATCATCTGATCGGAAAACGTTTGACAAAAGTGTTGTGTTGTTTTGGTGTTTATTTGCTTAAATATTTATCTTACTGTCACGGTCGTGATCAAAAGAAACAATTGAAGGGAAAATTGCTAAGTTAAAGGGTTTTGGTGTAAATCAGGTTGGTAGGGTTAGACAATTCCAATTCTTGAAGAGGGAACACGATAGAAGAATGATTCTTATGACACACACACAAACTAATAGTGAGACATCCACAAGTTTACACGGAACAACGATCATCCGTACTTTGCCATTTGAGCTAATGATAGGTATCCCAATAGAACATTAACACAAAAAATACATGGAAGGTGAACAAGTTTAATAGTCCTGGCAGACTGATTTAGGAAGCGTTGAAAAATATCGACGGGGAAGGAAGTTTTGGTTTTTGAATTGTAGAGAGTCTCCTCATAGAAACTAGAGCATTATTAAAGAGACTTGTCCGCATATTGTGCACAAAAATCGGCACATTATTATGTTTTTTATAAATACATGAAATTCCAACGCTCGCCGTAAAGGATATTTTTTGTTCATCGGTAATCGAGTCATGCAGCCGTTGAACTGTGACTACAACTCGCCTGATCATGGACAGTGGACATTTGTGGCAATGCGGAGCGACGTGGCTGTAATACAGATCATACAACCATGCTCCTTGCTTCAGTCGGTGTTCAAAGAAACTGACGAAATGTCCTCAAAAGACACATTTGCCATTTAGTCGCGATTTGAATTATTCCAAACGATGTCGTACAGAATTAGAACAGTAATCGGATTGTACCTTATATGAGGTGTAACATAAAGATTTTTCGGACATATACACGCGACGGCTTCGACTGTTATAGCCTGCTCGGTCGCTAAGCTCCCCGTCTCACTCAGATGAAACTCCACAGTTTGAGCAAAATTGCCCTGACGAAAAAATGAATATTTTATAGTCATTTATTGGCAAAAGCAATGAAGATAACATCGAAGAAACTACTTCAAGTAGCCTCCTTGTCAAGCTGCATTCAAAATTCCTAAGTTGCTACAGCACCATTTGTATCCGTTTCTTGAACACTGAAATATAATGGCCCACCGTATAAGAAACAGCTGTCCCGCGTTCTAACATTTTAAGTAACTAGCTATCATTACATGCAAGGACGGACAAATCAGGGAAAGTTAATCTTTCAGACAATTTACAATAAAGGATGAAGAAAATTGTGTTTTGTGGTTGTTCTTGATGTGTTAGTTACTCCCCAATATGGATAAAATTTAGGAACTGATTGACTCTCACGGTGATTACGCAAGTAGACGTAAGGCAAGGGTATCAATAGATTGTTAACCCCTTGACTACCTATGGCGCCGGATATTTCCGGCGCCATATTGAATTACCATATACCTTGAGTGCCGGAAATATCCGGCACAGTTAAATGGGCGTATTTGCTTCGTTTTTGTCGCTAAAAATCCCGTAATTTCGGCGCCTGCAAGCAGCGCAACTAAGATTGATGTATTCCGATCTGACCTGAATGTGATTGCGCCCCCGTACGTCCGAATATGGCCAAAATCCGGAAGCAAACACGTCCTGATGCTTCAAATATTCATATTCTTTGCCAACTCTGGTCACATGACGTGTCATGTGACCTGGAAATACAAACTTTATTTATGAAAAAGTGGAAAATTTCATGCTGATTCAGAAAATATATGGTTTATTGGTACTTGTAAACTTAATTTTTACTCTAAGCAGTGTTCATGCAATGACCACACCCCAGATTTTATCAATATTTACATAAGGGGCCTGGTATATAGGAATACATTGGCCTTGGTAGTCAAGTCTTTGGAATGGTAAATCCAAGTTAATTTCCTTACACTTGTGCAAAATAACGGTGATGCAGAACTGCTGTCAGGAATACTGGATGATTTAGTTTGACAAGATGTGACTTATCTAGCATTGACCATTCATGAGAAAACAGCACATCGCTCTGAGAGAAATTACCATGCTATCGTATTTTTCTGAGGATATTCTGAGTCGACAGCGACTACATGTTCAATAGAAATGATTTAAACTATGCGGAAGTTAGACTTATCAAAACTAGGTGGTTTTAGAAACTTGAAAGGCTCTTCACGGAAAAAAACCCAAAAGTTGAAGCTAACTCCATGTTGCAGTCTAGTATATATAAGGTTTGTATATGTTACGCCTTACGGTTCCTATGACGTTTGGACCCAAGGAACAAGCTTCGTCCAGTACATACCGTTTGAACTGTCAATCACGCAGGAGCTTCGAATGTCAAATAATGATTGGCTGATATGACAAAAGGAGTCAATCTAAATAAACTATTTTCAAGGGAAACATTCTCTGATTGGACAAAAAGTTAACAATCAATGCTCTTGATGGCTTAATATTTGCAATTGTTTATTCACGTAGCTGCGTTGCTAGCTCACCGTAGCTAGGCAGTTCTGGGTTACTGGGTTTGACCTTTCCAAATGATCGGAGATGTCGTCAGAACAGCGTCAACTGTAGCGAATGGCATATAAGTAAAACTAAACGCGTTTTGAGCTTGCGATCTGTCATGGACGACAATCTTCACAGAATAACAAAATAGAAATGAAATATTTATAGTTGAATAATAGACGGCGTTGTGATCAACATATTGTAAATATCGCACGCGAACTAGACATTAATAGTCTAAAATATGATATTATTTTCGTAACATTTGAAAATAATACTCCTTGTATATACAAAAATTCATACACAAACAGCATTTTTATCGAATGCTTCTCGGCAGAAAGTAAGCTCAACCTGGATGAAATAATAACCTGGTTTTAGTGGTATCGATGTTTCATAATTACGATATATTATTTTTAATAACTACGAAAATATTATCATATTTTTCAACTATTAACAAGAAAAAAAATTATAGAATATTAAAAATATACAAAAAAAGAATGCCTTACGGTATAAAGAAATAACCATTCTCTGATAATGCGCAGGCTCTGTATCGACTGCGTGTACATGGTCGATAAAATGTTTTACTAATCAAAACAGGAAGATATACTTGTAATGGTATGCACCCGAAAAAGAGAGAAAATGAAATACTTACTTCATGTTGCAGTCTAGTGGTCCACACAAGATCTGGATGATTCACACCTTGCGGCTCCAGCGTCGTCTGGGCCCGACGGACAGACTCCGTCTGGTAAATATCGTTTGCAGTGTCAATCAGGCATAGACTCCTGGTGTCAAAGAACGATTGGACGATGTGACAAAGGGAGTCAATCGCAATTTACTATTTTCACTGAGAACATTCTCTTATTGGTCTGAAAGTAAAGAAATTGAATTCAATTCAATGTGAGTTACTTTTGTTTGTTTACTCACGTTGCTACGTTACTTGCATTTTGTTTATCGCGTTTCGTGTGCAATTTGATTTATGACATGTGACGTTTTCCTCCAAGCGTAGGCGTTTCTATCGCAACTTTTGTTGAATAGTTATAGCACATAATGGGTTCTACTCCGGAATAAAAAGGACGCGATGCGTACGCCGTTCTACATACTCAGTACGCCCAAATAATCACGTGATGCCGGTACAAACAAACCCACATGTGTACTGAACGCGTATGGAAATACACGTACGTCTGTGCGCGCACGTTTGCGCACATGGCTTTGTTTGTACCGTGGTCGATGGTCGATTCGAATTCCGGGTTTGGCCTATTGGAAGCAATAATAAAGTTAACAGGGCCATCCCTATGATCACGTGCACAGAGCATGTCGCTGGTCTCGTACCCATCTCTTGTTAGAAACCAGTCACATGTTGCCATGTGAATGATACGACAAAAGGAGCCAATCACAATATCCGTAACAAACATTCTCTCATTGGCCAAAGGTTGACAATCGATGGTTTGGATGAGTTAGAGTAAGTTTGTTTATTCACGTTGCTATGTTACCAACATTTTGTTTACCACATTTTGTGTGCAACTTTATTTATGGCATGTAATTTGAATTGTCATTTCCGGTGAAATCGTTTCTATTGTAAATGTACTTTTCTTTTAATATTGCACAGTGTGAAGAAATTATTAAAAATTTACAGGGGAACCATTTGATCTATTCTAGAATATTGTTGCACATAACACTGTCGCCATTCTTCTTTAAAGGGCCATTATTTGTAACTTTTAACCATTTTTTACCTCGGAACATTCCATGTTGGAGGCTCATATTTGTTGCAAAATGTTGTTTTACGAAGAAACAAACATGATTAGTGATGTTATAGCCACATAAAACTGCTAATTTTTGTTCAAACGTGTTGCCCTTCCGAGCTCGTTTGTTGACGTCTGGCATGCTCAGCGTGCTGGGGAGAACGCAGATATGGTGACGCCGCGATCACGCCAGATGTACAAGTTCACGTTTATTGCTGGATCAAAACAATATTGCGTCTTGGATTGCCAGACATCTGGCTACGCAACGTGCTCAGACAATGGACTACGGCGTAAGTGCCGGGCATAAGTAAATGAATATTTATTTTGAAATTGCTGTAAATGGCTCGCGCAGGTGCAGAAAAATGCCTACGTTGGAATCCGCGTGTCAACAGAGTTTGTATTTCTGTCCGGACAAAAATTGAAATTGTCGTTGTAAAATCACAATGTTATTTAGTTGTAGGGCACGTAATGTTTCCGAATAATATGCGATTCGCTGTTATTTGACAGGCTATTCAACATGAGCCAGTGATCATTTCAATCAAAACTAACGGAAAAATCGCAAGAAGATACAGCTAATGGAACTTTAAGCTTCTCGCTTGAATATTAAAATTTACAACATAAATTTTCCTAAATAAAGTTTTGGTATTTACCTGTCTTAGGGCAACATATATATTGCCCAATATTCAACGACACTCCGCTGATAAATCAACGTCGTGGTCAGTAAGTTAAATACTTGCTGCGATACTTCATTTTCTTTTCCATTTGTTTATGTACTTTATATGTACTTTCTATCACATATTATGAAAATATAGTTTATACTTTAGTTTACCACGACAAGAGGATTCGTGTGATGTGCGAAAAGTTGGCAATTTTTACGCTCATGCATATACTCAGAAACTTCTTTATCTCATCGGCAAGACGGCGACATTCTCGATAGCCAGGGCATAATTTCCGCTCCGCTACCTACGCAAAAATCAAGCGCTTAGCTGTTTCCGTAAAGAGGCGCGTGGTTTACGACGATGGACAACGATCGTGACTATACGCTATGTTTTGTTGGCTTGTCGCCGCTTGGTCATCGACTTATACCAGTGTCTCTTGATACCGATTTTACAAATTAGGCCAAAGTAATTAAATTCTTTGTTTTGCGTCCCCACCCGCCTAGGTTTTTAAGGTTTCCATGAAAAACACACACAGTGTATCTGAATAGGAAATTTTAGGACATGACCGCTTAGCTTTTCTGAACGAAATTTTGTTACAATTTGTTATTTGCTGCAATCAAATTACATTGTGTTAATTTTCTTGTGTGTGTTTTTCAGCCGCTTAGACGCGTACCTTTTCCCATTTAGAGAGGACGCAAAACAAAGAATTTAATTACTTTGGCCTTATTGCAAATCTTTGATGCGTCTCTTTACGTGATTCGAGTGTAATACTTTTAAATGATGTGTGTTTCTCATCAGAAAAGCATGACGCTTGCCTCATTTACATATTGAAGGCTCAGACTTTCTCTTCTAAATCAAAACATTTGTGGAGAGTCAAAAATCAAGACGATAGGTGGTCACAATGCATGCAACGCTCGAGGAACGCCTCAAGTTGCTTGTTGGGTATCCAAGGCACTACACTGTCGGCAAGACGTACCATTCATCTGATTACCAAAGACTACACTTTTTAAAGAATTAAGCTTTGGGTTTGTTCTATGGAATTCTGAGCTGTTGAAGGCACTCACGCAAATTTTAATCATTTTCCACTAGGTCGAGTTAAACTCCAAAAGTCATGTGATGAAGGCATAGATTCGATGTGGTGGAGGACCGCTGCCCTGCGACTATCTCACTCAGATTTGTCCAAATTGTGATATCATCTCAAATCTTAAACTTTTGTACATATTTCAGTCAAATTTGAAAATGGCTGCTAGACCACGTATTCATTTCTCCGATAGACATGAATTTTGTTCTTCTGGGTGTGTGTTTCTGATTACCTTCATTCTCTATTTTTGACTCAAAGATATTGTTTTCTATCAGCAACACTGGAAGCTTACGTCTTAGGCATGTGGAGTTTTCTATGGAATCATTCATGACTAGGTGAAAATGTGTCATTGGCCGTGTAACTCTATGTAATATATCACAGCGGAGGTATGATATGAATATGTTATAATGTGAATGACATGATATAATAGGAATATTTTCATGATATCATACATTTATCCAATATTTGCAAATTCTGATATATATTTTGTCATCTGACGCAATATTTAACGACTTAATTTACTTTCTCTCAGATTTTCATCAATTTTTTTGTGAATCGTCTTCAATATGAATAGGGCAACTTTTTTGACGGCGTTGAAAACATTTCAAGGATGCAGCATACATTAACAACTTAATCATATGTAAGTGCGATCGCATGTAAAATACTAGGAGTTCGGAAATAACATCGATTACTCATAAACAGTGGCCCAGTTTCCTCAGGCCACTGAAATATTTTGCCAAAAGTCATAAATGCATCCAATTTAATATTATTTTATAAGTCTGCCTACCTGATATGTCCTCAGGTCAAAGTGCCTCTCCACCGTAAAAATGAATGACTGATACGTTGTTGTGGCTCACTTCTACACAAGAACAATGTGTGCAAGATCCGTGTCAGCGTCGGTTCAAATGTGCAGAGCATGTACGGCTCCCTTCTCAAAGACGCTGTAGGGCCTACAGGTGCTATGCAACAAACAAAAAAACTTCTATACACAAATACCAACCGGCAGCTGTTCAATTGGCGCGCGACCAGGAAGTTTGGCGCGAACGCCTTCTCATCGATGTGATTATATGCGTGACGTTCAACGCTTCGTTTACAGCCGTTATGTGAGTTTGAGAAACACACAGTACAACCAGGGACGTTTTGACTATCGCTTTCCTCCATTGTAACATATCGAAATGGTCTTAGAATGGCCGAAATTTTATACCTCATTACACATTCAGCAGCATATTCATTTCAGCGTAGATAATGCAATTTGGCGAGAAACAATGTCGTGAAAGTTGCGCACAGCTATCGATGGATGCGTTCACCACCTCGTTCGCGATATTTCTTCAAATAATGGTAAAAGGCGGTTTGGCTCAGTGCCAGGATCAGGCCTGACATTTCCTGAGTCATTTCCTTGTCATGGTATTTAGGAAATATGTATCATTATTATTTCACAATGGTAGTTCAACATGATTTAAAATAGAACTTTTCTGACAGTGAGATCAGACTAAATATCATGTTTTTCAAATCGTGATTCAAAGCGTTACGAAACATAATTGAAAGATTATGATGGCGTTTATAATTGGTTATGACGATGATGTTGATTTTGAGGGGGGGGAGTAGAGGGAGGAATGGGGACTATCGCTGACAACGATGACGACGATGATGCTGGTGGATAGAGCAAGGCTTGAGAATCAGTATTACTTTGCACGTTCCATATATGATATACCCTTCGTCAGTTATCCTACCAAGTTCACATGTCGCCTTCAGGTCAAGACTAGTGAAGCATAACATGTCGAATAAGGTGCATTTTAACAAAAGTTAAACATTTGAAGGCCCCTGTAAACATATATACTGTAAACATGATTTTTTCGTACTAAAGCTGCTATAACAGACGAAGCTAAGTGTGTGAAAATACATGTGGTTTTGTCTTCATGCCGCTTTTTACTGACTCTAGGCAGATGGGGAAGTGATACTGTCTGGTAGGGAAAGGATTAATGATCAGAAATTAGGCACAAAAAATCCATTCATCGTCTGTGTACCACTCATTTTAGGAGACGCCAACGAGACATTACAGTACCAAAAATGACCAAATTTACTTCTTTTGATGCTTTGTCGGGAAGACACGGTGTACGTTTCTACGCACCTGATTCAACACTGAGCACTATCCTCCACTCTCTGGCTTACTGAAGCCCCGCTTGGTACAGCAACCTGCCCGCAATTCTTGCAACTCAAAGTGTCACCTCTCAAATGATTTGTGTTCCTCTGACGTTTAATAGAACCGGATGCAGGCAGTTGTTGTGAACATTTGTTATTCACCGCACCGAAAAAGAAATGCCCTCAGGCCATTAGCTGCACTCTTGCCCTGCGTAGTACACATTCGAGACTCTAAACTCGGTAATATTAAGTCTGTAACGAATCGAAAGCTACTTCAGCAAGATTGGACCATAGCATTGTCTGCCATAGTATATAACATGCATGTTCGTTCATATCGATATGATTCAATTCATAGTAATTAGATTTACGGTATAAATTTTCCTCCACATGAACACAAAATTTTACAAATATGAGTTGTTATTTCAGTTTAGGCAAGGAAAAAATGTTTCCATAAATTCAACCAATACATGGCCTCCAACCCTAAATTTGGTTGATGCATTTCGAAAAATGCAGCATCAACTTGTTCTCGTTTCTTTGGATTTCGGCCGGCGAATTATAACGATATAAAAGTTCCCAACAGATCACCGTACACGAAACAGAACAGAAAAGACATGTCTTTACCGGGTCTTAATTGACGTGTTATTAACAAACACAATACTGGTATCCATGAATACAGGACACAAACAACAGACTTTACATTTCCGACACAATACGTTTTGCCCTAAAGTATGAGCCCTTTTGAACCCACACGATAACTACTCTTTAAAAATATAATGTTAACAAACAAGCAGCATTTCGTCATGTTTCCCAATTTAGCAGAAATACAGCCTTAACCCTTTCACCCCCAGTTCCCTGTATACAGGTCCAACTTTACCATAGAAAACAATGCATTTGGGATAAATCATGGTGGTGAAAGGGTTAAGTCGTGACCAGCTACCCCCTCAGAGTCGAAAACTGTTTGTTTGTTTTTGTTTTTTGTTTTTGTTTTCAGCCAGGGTATCTATTTGACTTTAGTTGTGACTGGCCAGTTCTCATCGCTTGATTGGTTTTGAAGAGAATGACGTTTATGATGGCTGGCTTGTGTCAGATGTTAAAGAGTACGTCACTGTTGTTACAATAGCATCCAGAACTCTCATAGCCGACAGCGTCTACATATGAGGAGTTGGCATAAATGCTATTGACGCAAGGATAATAAAAGCTATCAGTTATTGCTACGCCTCTCCGGATGACACTGCAGTGAAACCTTTTACCTTGCTAAGGGGCCGTGGATATATAAAACACGCCAACGGTAAACGCAACTGAGTGCGTTTGGTCTCAACCCCCTCCCCCTAAACGAAAGTTTGGAAGTGCGAAAATCCAACCAAGCCTCGTTCTGTATCTGCATACCAACAATCAGTAATTTCGTCGCTATGAAATCACGTATACCGCCCCAACCCAATAACCCCTCTAAAATCAATCTCTGTTCAGCGCCATCTCAACAATGACGCAACCAATAGAATGAAATGAAACAGTGTATCCGAAATGATTGTTAGCTGACGTTATTTTACTCGTGCACCGATTCACATGTATGTCAAAGGAGTGCTGGTGTAGCGCCGGTGCCGTACTGGCCTGGCCTGGTACACGCCAAACAATATAGCGCGATATTTTGTGATACGTAAAAACGCGTAGCGAGATGTTGCGATATGAAAACTTGTAGTGCGATTTTTGCGCACGGTATTCGAAAAACAGCCAAACCCCCTCCCCCCTAAACACAGAAGTTGCGTTTACCGTGCGCGTGTTTTAATTATCCACGGTCCCTAACCTCCCCTGTCACTTCATGATGTCAGTGGATGATAAATCTTCGAGACAATGCCGAACTAAAACCGACTGACGTAGAATGGATAGAGACACTTCTATTTTTATCACTGTAACCAAGCTGGCGAAGAAAGAGAACTGTTATTCTTTCAACATAGTACTTGATTTGTATCCAGCAACAAGTCTTCAAGAATGAACCAATCGATTCAAAACAGAAACAATTACTTTATCTTTTGTCTCTGTCTCCAGATCCGTAGCAGAAAGCAAGACAGCGGTATGTTCAGCCTGGAGGTTATATTTAGTAACAAGGCCCCTGTCGCACATTGCGTCACTATGCAGGTATTTTCACAGCAAGAGAATTGTTCTGTTAGATATCAGGATATCGGGTACTTACGGAACGAAAATTGTTATGTTTTAGGGATCTGTCTGTTTGTCTTTGTCTGTATCTGTTCGCGTCAGACGTCTGTGCCTGTATCTGTCTGTCTGTCTGTCTGTCTGTCTGTCTGTCTGTCTGTCTCTCTCTCTCTCTCTCTCTCTCTCTCTCTCTCTCTCTCTCTCTCTCTCTCTCTCTCTCTCTCTCTCTCTCTCTCTCTCTCTCTCTCTCTCTCTCTCTCTCTCTCTCTCTCTCTCTCTCTCTCTCTTGTCTCACTCTGAACTCAACTTGTTTCTGCCGAGATAGACATTGAAAGTTTGAAGTGTAGACTTCAAAACATCCAAACATGAATTTTCAAACTTTCAACCTACTCTGTTTTAATATTAGATATACTTTCATGATAACAGTTTAACATTTTACAATTGTACTGTGATGTTTATTTCAAGTTATCGAAAAAGCGCAATCAAAAATAGTGTGTGGCCGACTTATTATATTGCGTCACATTATTATTCAGTGCACATGCGCACGTGCCTAGATCTTGGCGCTCGGATTTCGCAATTTGCTGTGCATTAGGGTCATCTGGGAAATTTGTCGAGCAAGAGACCCCTTATAAAGCTTTTCACCCGTGATTACTAAGTCCGATAAAACGAATAGTCGCTACTGACTTGGAAAACATTATGAATAGTATTTCTTGTGCTTTTTTAAACGACCATGCGTCGTCAGATTTCATAACATCAGCTGCGAGGTGAGCTTGGTGAAATGAAAGCTTACTTGCGACATCGTTTATCGAAAATTGGTCTTAAATACAGTAAATTGTGGATCGGATTCGAACTCACATTGTGAGGCACCTATAAATCCAACAAAGACATCACGGGCGAAACTGCTCGGCCAAATCCCAATAACCATTAAAGTTCCCACTGCGACTGCTCTCCAGACGCCGTAGAGTTCATAAAGCTCTCAAACTCACATACTCGCTATCACACATCGGACACAAACTTTGAATAAATCGCTTAACTGGGCGAAAGACAGCCTCAGGAAAAGTTTGTCAGATTGCTTGTGTGGTCTTGCTCATCGTTGAGTTCGTCTGCTGCAGTGTCAGCCGTGACATAAATACAACGCAACGTGAGTCATGAGTAAACCTCTGTCCCCTTTCATTGCCATTTCTTTAAGTCTTTAAAATCTTGAGCCGTATACAGGTATGCAATGATATGCATTATTGCTCGACTACAAGACCTTTGGCACGAGAATAATGTCCGAAATGATGCAAAACTACAAAGTATGAATGAAATATATTTCCCAAAAAGTGCTAGAAAAGTAGTTCGGTCACTGGTTTCATCGGACAGGTAAAAAAAATGTTTGTAATGTACTGTACACTTTTCACAGGACCGACAAAGTTCGGATCTCTACATTGAACTCAACACTTTGAATTTGACGTACTGGGCAAGGCATGCAATAATACATTACTACATGAATACGTAGGTGTCGTAGCGGCTATTGCCCTCCAAACGTTATGCAGATGGCTACCTGCTCTCGGTAAACGTTCATGTGTACATCACTCAGCCCAGAAGGTAGGCAAGGCAAACGACTTATGGAGATATTGAAACAAAGAAACACAGAAAACTGACGAAACTTCCTAGACAACATTTCAATATGTGGAAGCTAGAGAGCCCAGTTTCAACGATACCTGTGAAGGATTTTACTATAAAAATTTGAAAACTATGAAAGTCTGAACATTATTAAGTCATCGATTGTGCCCTGAAACCTGACGTATGTAAAAGTTTCCTCCACTCTGCTGAGAATGGGAAACGAGACAGTATATCCGGCCGCGCCTTTAACAGCGCCCTCAATCACTATTTCGGTTATTCAGCAACACAGTGGTTTTATACATTGTGTTGACACTTTAATGGTACCTGGATAGGCTGAGCAAACATTTGCCGACTCATAGCTCTCCAAAAGTGACGTACTTTATTTCCCTTGCGTCACAGTGCTTAGGGCAAAGACATCAAGAAACGAGCAGCGTCTCAAAATCATCGTTACAAAATCATCATGAGAACAACCAAGAATTCCAAAATATTTCATATACTAGGTCCTTATGGGAAAAACATTAAAATCAAAATTTCTAGTGTGTGATTTCATTTTCTGTTGAATTCATGTAGAATTCTATAAATACAGGTGGATAATCATAGAAGATAGTGTACGACGTGAGAGCAGAGAATTAGGTAAACGAACGGATGATCCGAGCCGCTCTACATAAACCGAGTTATTAAACCATATGAAGACACTGTGTGTAGTTCTGAACCAATTGAGTACCTCAGTTTACAAAAGGCTGTAACCTCCACAAATTTAATAATCTCCACAAATGTAATATCAACCACAATTGTAATAAAATCAACCACAAATGTAATAAAATAGTCAACCATTAATGTAACAACCAGCAACCACAAATAAACAAATTAACCATAAATGTGATAAAACTCAACCATAAATGTAATAAACTTCAACTTGCATATGTGATCATTTGTTTATCAGTGCCCTGAGTAAATAATAACTTTAAAGCCCCTGTAGCTGTAACTCTTGAAATTTGTGAACCTGAAAAAGGCTTTCTTCTTTTCTCTGGTTTTCTTTAAATTCTACAGATTTAAAGGATATAGTCTTTTACCACTGAAAAATTAGACAAGTAAATTTAAATTTTAACCGTTATTTTGATTTCCTACATTTTTAAAAATTGATAATATTACAAAGAAAATATAGCATATGGTGTCCCAGTGGAGTACATTCGGCAGTTTGCATTATATTTTGGACTACTCTGTTGTTTCTGTGAAGATTCCAATGCATATATGCACTGCGTACTGTGTTTTTGCTTTTATTTGCATGAGGGCGCCATTTTATGTTTGGGCAAACATTTATTATTTACCTTGCTCAAAATTGTACATGTAGTCCCAGTGGGCAGTTTATTCTACCCGTATAAACACCCCTCAATGAGTACATTCCCATGAACTTGTTTTAGTCTTGAAGTAAAATCACAAAAATAATGTGAAAAAGATACAAAAATCGGGCCTTTAATAAGACTAGTGTAATGTTATTGCATACTTTCCTGAAACTAGGTTTCCTTTCCGAAACACAGAATAGAATACTTTGAGAACGCTATCAGAAAACGGCGAGGTACTGATCAAACCGTTAGATAATGGAAGTGGAACAGCAGTTCTAGACACTGATAATTACATAATAAGGAAGCGTCAAAATAACTCGTCAACCAGTGATACCACACAAAGTTTATGACAGATGACTCAGAACAAATAGCAGAGAAATATAAAACCTTATAACAGAAACTTACGACACAAAACATGTTGACGAGAACATATATTTCAATCTAGTAAAAAACAATACGAACACTACCTTGAACACAGTAGAACAAAATTAGACATCCTGGCATCCCTAGTGAAGGAACAAACTTCAAGTGGGACAACATAGGAATACAGACAATCTATTGATTATTCCACACAATTTATCCACTGAAGACGAATTTGAGGCGATTGATTAAGAAAGTACGGCAATTTTCGAAAAAAAACGGCGTTAAAGGATCGTAGTGTTATGCAGTCTCCTCCACTCTGGAGTAGAGACTGCACTGACGTTCAGATTACAGGTGTGCGTAGCCATGGCCAATCAGTTCTGTACACAAAACAGGGAAACGTAAAATACACTTTCAAATATGCAAAACACACTAAACGCAAACAATAAAGAAATGAATAATGTGTGGAGTTGCTTTCCTTATTACATAGATCAATATTTAAGGGCTAATTCCTCAATTGCAACTACAAAATAGATTTATTACATTTATGGTTGATAAGTATTACATTTATGGGTGTTTTTTTATTACATTTATGGTTACCATTTATTACATTTGTGGTTGGTGGTTTTATTACATTTATGGGCGATTTTTGTTACATTTATGGGCGATATTACATTTATTGGTGCATTTTATTACAATTGTGGTTGATATTACATTTGTGGAGGTTACAAGGGCAGGGTCATGCGATCACAGGAGGTGCACAAACATACAAAGTCAAAGGCTAGCTTCGACAAGACCTACACTTTCTTGAATGTGCTCGATGTAGCATTTCTCATATATAAGAGGAGATTTCCTTCTACTACCTCAGAAGTGATTTGTGTGAAAACATGTTATTCATTTCTAACAAGAATTGTTTCTGATTTTCGGGACGATGCTCATCTCCATAAGTGGTAGCAATAATATGGCGGCAGGTATATTCCTTCCAAGCCAGTCTTCGTTAAGAACAAGTATTAGGGGATTAACAAAGTCACTTTCCTAAAATTGTAAAATTATTGAATTGGATGATGAAATGTTTAGGGCACTGCAAAGATTTATGGTTCACATTTTGTACCTTTCCATTTGACACACATATACACGTGAGCAAACAACAAGTTTGTCTCTGAGCACTTGACAATTTCAACTACAAGTGACGTCATCTAAGATTGAATAAAAGTATGAGAATATATATAAGCTGACATCTGATAGTATCGACTAGCAATCATAGTGTGGTTGCTAGAACGACAATTTAAGTTATTATATTGTAATTATAGCTATAAGACTTTATTATTATTCATGCCAGCAGAATAAGTAAATCATAAGGGTTTTAACCCTACGACATTATTGGATATTTACAGATTACTAGTACATGCCTGTCCCTGGGCACGAACCAGGTCCTCTGCTCCTACGTTACGCAAACATTCCACCAGTTTTTTACTTCCTCCTACGTCACAGTTGACAAGAGAACTAGAGGCGTGAGCACGTGCATTCATCTGCTCAAAATCCGTTTAAAGTTAGTGTCAGACTAATGGCTGTTTCAATTTGCAAAGAATTAATGTACGATGTACACATTTGACGAACCAAGAAATAACATATTTTTTTGCCTTGTTCTTTCAGCTTTACAGCAATCATGGGTGACTTCTTCTGTCATTAGAATGATATTTTACTCAGCAACCGAGAACTTTCACCGTAAACTTTCGATGGATCGCTTTTCCATCCCCTTCTTATTAAAAGCCTTCCCACAGTACTCTATAAGCTGCTAAATATTGCACATCTGATAATTAACACTAAACGTTTCTCTAGAAGGCACTGCATAGACTTCACTATGAGTTCTGGAGTACATCACAGACCTTGGAAAATAAGGTGTCATGTTCAAAACAGCATGATTCGTAGGCCCTAAAGAGGAAACAAAGTTTCAGCCGTTGAGGGCGCCCTGCTACTCTGGATTACAAGCACCAACGCCACTCACGTGTATTACAGCAGGGAGAAGGAATTAGACCAGGGCCTTTCTACAGTAAGTATGCGTTTGAGAAACAATTTTCTTCTTAATGTTGTAGCTTGCTGCATATTTGTAGTCACTTCAAATTTTCCTTGTGTATCTATTACTGCATGGTTTTGATGTTAATCCGTGAAGTCAAGGGAACATCTTTCCGCTTTATTTTATAATTTCACTTATGACTGTAACGGCAGATATCTATAAAAGCTGAAAGCGTAATCCTTGTATAACGTCATTATGACAAAATGTTAACATGGCAGTGTTGGAGATACACAGTGATAACAACTCTGTTCGGTTTTTTATTAAAAAATATGGATTCTGTTGGATGTGTACGAACGGGCAATGGGACGGACGAATCCACGTGATTGAATTCATGGTATTTAAACTTTATTAACATGTAACAGTTGCTGTGAATATTATCTTAAATCACTTTGATCAATCTGTATTTCTTGTCGGAGGTCCGTGGAGGACTTTGATATGGATATAACAGCTTGTTGAGGTGATAAATACATCTGCAAAACTAAAGAAACTAACATTCCAGACATCTTTTTGAAATCTGTTACAGATTGAAGGTCTCCTTATTAGGATCCTGGAGTTACATCCATTTGTACATTTTTTCACAAAGTAGAAAACGAACAACATCCAGTAGTTCTAGGTTATATTGTCGTGTTACCTGAGTGATGGCTTTTACAAAAAGTCCGTTGCTCTTTGGCGATATTGGATGAATAGTGACATTTTCAGCACCAGCGCTTTCCCCGAATATGGTCACATTTTCAGAGTCGTCGCCAAATCCTGTATAGAATTACGTTGGGATAGACATGGGTCACTTTATGGAATATGATTCTAATTTAATGTTGTATTTTACTGCCAGAGTTGCCATATGTTGTCCCTTCGGTTTTCTAGATGTTAGGTGTTCTGTGTTGATACACAGAACAAAACGTACTGAAAAATTTGCCAAAAGGTACAGGTAATATCCCTTTTATACCATTGCATTAATTATGTTCAGTTTTCCCGACAGGCAAGGGAAGTCGTCTTGTTTTCAAACCTTTATGTGATCATTGTTTCTCTGTTTTAGATGAAGTATTCCTATAAGCGGAAATATGTCAAAAGAGCGCCCTCCGTCCGTGGAAGAAAAACACACACAACCGAAAAATTCTATTTCAAAATCAGGTCAGTTTTGTTTTTAGGGGACATTTAAACATTTTCGCAAGTCCGAAGGGGTGCCTGAATGCCTTTATGTTTGTTATGGGTTTTGTAACAAATTCAGAGACACTTTTTCCGATTCTCCCCTCCCGCCCTCCTCCAGAGGTGTTTGTAAATGCAGCCTATTAAGAAGTTGCCATGTTCTTTACAAAATGGAATGATGTACAATTTGGCTCTGCGAAAGACAACAAAGACAACACAAATAGACGTCCGGTCCAGTCCCGTAAAACTCTATCCTGTCCCACGATAATTGTCCTGCAAAATTAATGTGGCTTCATGTCAATTGACATTAATTTGTTTTTAAATACAACGGTTGTGTTTAAAAGTCTGGAGGTCGCCAAGTGGTAACTCTCTCCTAAGCTAATATACCGTATGTCCTGCACGCTTCATTTTGTTTGTATATTGTACATCCTTTGTTTGCGATTTGACTACCTACACATATTTTCGATGACCTGTGACACTTTATCTTCGACGGTCTGATCAGATAAGCAAACCCTAGTAAGATTGCCATGATTTTGGTCGTTCTCCTGTTAATATCATCTTTGAAACAAATATAAACACGAGACACCTTACATTCCCCAAGTTACAATTAGACTACCGCCGGAGTTCCTGCTAAACTATACTGATCTCAGTACCTCAGCGGATGAATAGTTTCCGTACATTGCCATGCTCGTTCAATTTATTACATAGATGATATTATTCGTAAAATAAATAAATAAAATTCGTAATTTTGAGGCAAACTTGAAATTATCAAGCAGAGTCTTTATAGTCAGGGGCATTTACTACACTTGTATCAAAAGAAGCAACTTTTCGATTGACATTTTACATTGTTTGCACATTTATGTCTTGAAATCTGTTATCTTGACAGCAGAAAGTGGAATGTATTACAATTTAAATTGTCAGCTATGTCTGCTATCTCACTCAAGAAGAAATAGTGTTTTCCCGGTAACAAATCTGTGCTGTTGTTACTCCACAAAGTGGGCCAGATGCGCAATGAACACTGAATTTACTACTCTGACATCACGTGCTGCAGTGTCAATATAAGCGCAATAAACACATTCAGGATAGTGTTAAGAACAATTTGCTGTATCACAACCGTCTTCTTTGCATTCAATGTACCGTGACGATTGCCTTTGATTATGTAAAGTGAATTCGTCTACACAGAATAAGATAACGACGGTTTTGGCAGACACGCTATGTATCTTCTGTATTACTTTCTGAAAAATGTGTGTTGTTAGGATCTTAAATTTAATCAAGCTGTTGATATCCACAAGGAAAAGGAAAAGTATACAGTTCTTTCACCGTACAGTTCACACAGAATACTCTGAAATGGTCCGATAATAAATCGAGGAAATTAAAGCGATGAATTAACCATAAATAAAGTGTAAAGTTAGCGTCGGATGGACTGCAAGAATAAATTGACCATTCAGACTTTACTTGTACAGTTCGATGCCTAGTACGTGCGTAGCATGTTGGGGAAGGGCCCTTAAGTAGATGATATTGTAGACTGAAAGATCCGTCGCTCTCTCCGCTCCCCTCTTAAGAGGGGGAAGAGTAGAGAGCGCCCTCGAGCGACGGTTTCCAGGTCCAAAGAGATTGCAGCAGGTCTGAATAATTGACTTGATTTCAGCTTGCGGGATTCAAAATTCAATTTTCCACTGAAATATCATAATATCATATTCTGGTGTGTGTCTCATAACATTTTTATGAGCTAACTGCTCAGTGAGTGCTATGGGTATCAAGCGCACAACCCATAAAGACGCATGCTGGCCATGAGTGAAGATCCTCAATGTCAACCATACAGTGCCAGTAAATAAATTGGTCACAGGTGGTTCCGTCTATGGATGTTATTTCTCGTTGAAAGAATGAATGACAATTCACCGTAAGAGGGGTGAGAAGCGAATGTCAATATCAAATAGTCCTATATGTGGGAGGAAGTTTACAAGTGATATAGGTTACAGGGAGATTTCACACTGGAAGACATAAATGTGCCTTGGGGATCCGAATTCTCAAATGTTTGCAAAAGGTTTGTGGTCTAATGCTTGCGTGGGGCTTCTTTGAAGCTGTTGAGGCAAGAAAACCTTTCACCATCTTATTTGTTTGGAAATCGTAAATTATATTTATTCAAATTGACATAACACAAGGATGGTGCTTTTTTGAATTTAAAATGTCAGGTAATGTGTTTCTCTAGTATCACACTTTGCACATTACAACCGATTTTCATTCTTGATTTGTTAAGTGACTAGTTGAAAGTTTCATCAAGGAACGTTTGATCAAAAGTTCAAGCCTTTCACTTTCGAGACGCGTACCACCTTAAATACCTTCCTCCTTGTTTGAATTTTGAAACAAACGAAAGAGAGATATTTAGGAAGTGAAACTTCGCGAATTTACGTTCAATCTTTACATTCACTCTATAGACACTCTGCAAACGACCTCTTGTCCAGTCACATCATCTTTGAAGAATTTACATTGTAGACATCTTGTGATATTTATGTGATACTTTAATTCGTTATGCAAACCTTGACAAGAAGTGATGAACTGTAAAATTTCCGTGATTTGAGACATGTAACAAGTTCAGATTTAATGATCTTTTGACGTGAAATGACAAACGGAATTAGAATGTAGCTAGTCCTGGTAGGAACTCTCCAAACCTAACAGTCCGATCACCTCGCTTGCCAGACCTCGCCCCTTCCTCACTGAGCTATAAAGGAAGGGTGACTTCAGTTGCCCTGATATGTTCAATGCAGATTGTCGTTGTTGAAATACAAAGTTAGCTGGTGGAAGCTATATTGAGGCGCATAGTCTACACAATCACAATATTCAGCGTCTGTCAAGCGAGACTGCATGACGAAGGAGGGAAAGTCCCAGCCAGGAGATAACTACTTACAATTATGTCAGTTGGTGCAAAACATCAGGTACGGAGTCTTATTTTACCAATGCAAATATGCATTACATCAAGTAATGAATAATTCATTAGTTTATCGTCCATAGTACCGTCATCACTTGCACCAACGTTCATGAATGCATGTCAGGAACCACTAGAAAAATTACAAATTCCGAAAAGCCATCGATTTTTACATAACGTTGGTGTACGTCAGCAAGTACATAGGCTCAGCTGACTGTTGAAGAGATATCTGGTTGCGTTCAAACATTCAATAATATTTGAAATGCGCTCTTCGTTGATTTATTTTGCTATCACTCAGCATTTTCTCAGTCTTGCTTATTATAAGCTGAATTAAGTAAGTACAAAGAAAATATCTACAGCAACTCAATCTGATGAAATTAATAGAATAACCATGCTAGCATTTTCCTTTGTTTTGTTTTGTTTTAAAAACTATTTTGACAAATACTGGATTCAAGACCGAATAATTGGCTTTTGGAGACGTATGGAGCGCAGTTACTTTACCGGCTGAAAAAAGTATGATCACTTAAGAAAGTCGTAGGGTTGATGCTATTTTTAAATGATATTGATAGCATCAAATGATGTTTGTTTTCGCTTTTTGGTTTTAAATTCTAGGGCATTTAAATGAACGAAATATTATGTGGGCATAACACTAGCCTATTAACATATTGGGGAGAAACAACGACAGTTACATGACAAAACTGCATTATTCAGATTGAACTGCTGTAGCGTTATCTATTAATAGTGAAGATATGCGAGTAAAACAATGCATGACAAATTCTTTGGATGCTGTTCCTTGCTAGGTCTCCATCAGCGTGATTTGTCAGTCTGGAACATCACTGCAATGAAATGTATCATTCGCGTGTCAAATGTCATTGACTGTAATGTCAAAATAATGCCACTACATTATAACCCGTAATGATTGGAAATTCTAGGTCGGAATGAGTATACATTATTAGAAGCAAGGTTATACAACGCGATTCGTCGTCCGTCCACCCGTTCGACGGATTGACTTTTTTATTATCTATATCTCAACCTAAAGCGACTTGTCACTGAATACATGAGATTAATTGTTACCAGTCAGCAAAAACATAATAATTCCTAAACATCTCGTTACTGTCTCAGATTTGTGAAATTGTGAATGAAGAAACCCAGGTGGTAAGGAATCCATTTGATACATGAACATGCGTTACAATATGAACCACGGACATCGCATTGGTTTAGGCAGGGCTTTAGAAATATTTGGTGTACACTCGAGGTGAATATGATGATTTACAATGACACAAAACAATCAAACGTTCTAATTTTATGCGAGAAAGGGACTGTCTTCCTCTTGTCAAACTGGAAGGAAACCGTTTGCATTGTATTTTCAGCAGTGCTGATGTTCTCGTCAAATAGGTTCAGTCTACCCGACGTCGATATTTCTGTCGAAGTCATTGAACGGTATTTCGCTGCATTGGTGAAATACTTTGTAACATCAGAGTTGCCAATGACGTTGCCCTTGTTACTGTGATCATATGCCAAGTGATAAAGTGATTTAGATACGATGAACATTTTCCTACAAATCCTACACTAATAGTTTACTTTGTCCCAGCCGAGTGTGCCACCAGGACAATAAACCTTCACACTAGCCTCCCTAAATAGACCATGCAAACAGGACACTTACCCCAAGGCCTAATAGTTTGCAAACTTCATGACAGCAATTGCCAAACACGGTAGGGTGTAGAAGAACATACAGGTTGTCTCTCTCACAGATCCACTCTCTGAAAAACACAGACAATGTGAGATTCAAAGACTATAGTACTCGTTCACCAAGGCGAGGAAGTTGGCAATCAAAACCTCTCGGCTAAATTGCCAACTCTAAAACTGGTGATTCAGTAACTTGGTTAAGTTGTTCAAGTTTTGATCACTACTGCTGCATGCAGTTTTTAACTATATCAAGGTAATAACAATGAACAGCAACAAAAGCAATAAATGTCTGTCAACATTGCCTGCTTACTCGTATTTTATCATAAAAACATGACAGTAAAACTGTATTCCTTTTTCATCCACAACGATAATACATTATAGTACATCGTAAGTTAAATATTTATTGAACAATCTGTGTGGATCAGCAAGGACAGCAAAGTAATCACGAAAATTAATCAGTTTTTATCGAATTGCACTGCAGCAAGTAATATCATCAAAATACGGTCTAGTCAGCTTTTTCAGGTGTACGAATTTGATGGAAAAATAGACAAACGCTCAGATATATTACCTGCTTCAGTAGTTGTAGTACTGTCGTCTACAAGAGAGAAATATAAGAATGCGGTTTAGCAAAGTTTTAAAATGACCATCGATTACCAGTAAGTCAATTTCAATCCCTGGTCTATGCAGACGTCAATTTTTGCATGTATTGACAAGATAATGTCCTTTTTGATCATCTTGAAGCTAATTCTGAGCAAAACATTTCTAAAAAAATCTATCCGACCTAAAGACTGGACCTCACTGAAATATGGACTAGACTAGTAGAATATGTTCATGCACTGTTGTAAATTTAGTAACATTAATAGCAAATGCTCATACGAAGTGCGTAGCAGCACAATATCATTTTGTACCTTCTACGACCGACAACTCCGGGAACTAATTTGATGTGTGGTATGTGAGTTGACATATTTAGCTTTTCAAAATACAACGAATTGTATCACGATAAGGAAGACGTTAGATTCTGACTGATTGACACAAGTTCAATTGATCAGGAGAAAATCCGACGGGCACCCCTGAACTATTTAGTAAAGACTTGAAGTTCACCAGCGAAAGAATACAAACACGGGCATTGAAAAAAAGACGTTGACAAACAGTTATGCATGGGGTAAAAAAGGAAGGTAATATGGGAAAGAATTGGATGTAAAAGAGAAAGAGTCTGCTGTGAAGAAAACATAGCCTTGCTTCTTTCCAAAAAAAACGTTCCAATCGGCGGCTAATTAAATGGTGCGAGAGTGAGGGGTGTACAATTCAATAAAGAAATGTCAAATTTAATTTTGGAAAGGAAAACAAATTTGCATGTCAACATTCTGACCACCCCATCCCATAATCTCATGATCCATTCCTAAGTTTTGCTGATTTAACTTTTCTTTCAATTAAATATTTATTTTTCTTTACAATTTTACAAGCAGAATAAATTCACGATTAAGAAAATGAAATGAATCTTAATATCTGGCATTCCGCCACTAGCTGGAAAGGAATGCTAACATTCAATTAGTTAGGTCATTATTTTTAATACTGTCTTCGCTAACTTTGACCTTACGAGGTAAAATTCTGTTTCACTGATACATATTTGCTTAACTTTGTTTCTCCATAAATATTCATGAACAATTTAAATTTCTAAAATGTACATACGCTCTCCAGATGAAATATTTGCCGACTATAGTCATAATTCGTAACGGTTTTGAAAATTTTACACAGCAGAAAAAGTCACCATTTAGAAAATGAATCTTCATACCTGGTGTTACGTCATTAGCTGTAAAGGAATGTTGACATTCAGTAAGTTTTGGCCATTAGTTTATTACAGTGTTCGCAAACTTTGACCTCACGAGGTAAAATCCTGTTTAACTGTATTTTGTTTGAATTTGTTTCCCCATTACAGGACCATAAATATGCATGAGCAGTTTGAATTCTCAAAGTTTACATACGTTAGCCGGATGAAATATTCGGCGACTACAGTCATAATTTGTAACATTGCAAGACGCAGTCACGTCGATTGTTACATGACACTCGAAGTCGTTCTAACGGCATCATACCCAAGCACTGTGCCTGGGAAGTAAAATGCCTTTTCGGTTGACTTACGTTTTGAAGCTGTAGGTCCAGAAGTTTCTGGGGAAAAAGAAGAACAACAACAAATAAAAGCCTTGAACACGAATTCACGATGAGCTTCTCGCTTAAACCTTTTATGAACTGGTTTTAGTCAAGTTTTCCACATTCAATACTTATTCTGAAAATCACAGAACGAAGAAATCAAGAGAAAATCTTACTCTGATCTGCTTTCTTCGCATTGTTTGACACTCTGTCTGTACGTCCGTATCTAGGGTTTTCATTCCCTGTTACTGGTCTTTCTTGCTGGACTAGTGAGGAATTTCGCCCATTATTTGCGTCTCTATCATAACTGCTTTGAAAGCCTTGTTTTCTTTGTCATCTCCTGTTTCTTCTTGTTCTAAAATGTCTCTCCGCCATAATATTTCTCCAATTATTCCTTTCACTGATGACAATATCTATTTCCTGTGTTTCTTTTTTGTTTTTGTTTCCTTTTGTTGTTGTTCAAAACATTTTCCGCTCATTTTTTACAGTGATATGAGGTACATTTCTTTTCATTTTTCAGTAAAACATCAAACCTCTAAATTTTTAAACTTCGAATTTCTTATACTTTTAAATAGCAAATAACCGAGCTTTTTAAATTAAATAATATCCTCAATAACTCATACATATCAATAAACACACTGCACATACCTGTTACAGTTATTGTAGTTGTGTGTCCTAGAAGGTAATTACAGTTTGATTAATGACATATATAGTTCTTATTTCATGCCTTTCAAAAACAGGATAAGGATATCTTTTATTTTTTCAAATTTATTTTATTCCTTTATTAGCACACGTGTTCACACACGCTAGCTAATGTCGTAGGGATGTCTGTCTGTCTGTCCGTGTGTGTATGTGTGTGTGTTTGTGCAGTATGTGTGTGTGTTTTGTTAGTGTGTGTGTCTGTCTGTCTGTCTGTTTACACGATATCTCAAAAACGGTTGAACGGATTCAAGTCAGATCTGGTAGACAGGTAGCGCATGCTAATTGCAAGAACTTATTAGACTTTGGTTGGTTTTGCTTGCATATTAATGAAGTTATGAACTATCATTTTTTCATATAATGGTTTCCTATGGAGACAGTAATGACTGTGTCGACATAAATCATGAAATACTGCACAAAACTTCATAACTTTTCACAGATGACCATCTCAGAACATTATAATGATACTGTGGGTGTCATGTCAATTATCTGCTTATTTGCATATTTAATGAACTTTTGTCATTTGTGATATAATTCCAAAATTCTTAAACCAAATTTAATGATACCTGTTATAGATATTGATCTAATAGATATCTAACAGTACTGAGAAGCATTATGCAGTGTCAAATTAATAAATAGCTCATTTGCATATTAATGAAGATTAGTCATCTAATTAGTAAAAACTGCACCAATTTTGATGAAATGTGCTGCAGATACTGATCCGACAGCTATCTGACTATGTTGTGAAGCATTTAGAAGTGTGAAGTTAATTAAAGGTTCATTACATATTTAATGAACTGTGTAATTAGTGACGTAACGCTCAAATTATGGCACCAAATATAGTGAAACCTGCTACGGATATTGATATGATAAGCATCTAATAGTCGCGTGAAGCACTGAGCAGTGTCAAGTTAATTAAGGGTTCATTTGCATATTAAATGGACTTTGTAATAAATGCCGATATGACTCCGAAATTGCAGCTCATTTGCATATTAAATGAAGTTTTGTAATTAGTGATTCAACTCCGACGTTACTGTGCCAAAGTTGATGAGACCTGCTACATATAATTATCTGACAGATATCTTATTGTTCTGTGAAGCGTACTACTATTGATGAACCTATTGTTAACCACGTGAGCACATTCAGTTCACATCGGGCTTTCATTTTGCAGCTGTTCAAAACATTATAGCGGTGAATAGTTCCTCCATGACACGTTTTCGGTTTCAGTGGTATTAGTCTGAGTGCCCTCAAAAATGAACTGGTTGGTCACAACTCTTCTAAAGAAACTGATCTGCCTATCCAAGTTTTAGATAATAATAATAATAATAATAATAATAATAATATTATTATTATTATTATTATTATTATTATTATTATTATTATTATTATTATTATTACAAGTTTAGGGGCTATAAGTATTATATAGAAATCTAATAACAGTTCATTGAAGCTGTGGGAATTCTGAAAAAGAGGTGTTGTTTATTTTAATTTTGTCAATAGGGGTGACTTCAAATTGTCGTACGTATATTCTCTCCGCCCAGTTAGGTGTTCCTTTTGACATCACTACCCTTATGAATATTCATATACTTGCAAAAACTGACAGTCGCTGTGTCTGGCAGCGCGTGCTCACAGCTGCTGAGCTGCACAGCGTAGGCTTCGAATGCAGGCCCATCGTGGCAGTCGTGGGCATGTAAAAAACCAAGCACAGCGACTGTGGAGAGTCTATGCCAGTGTAATTGGCCTTGTAAACGTACCTTCAGCGTGGCATTTGTAGTTGTGGCGAAAACCATAAACCCTCTCCCTATGCTGACGTTGTTGGTTTTATTTTGTTCATGTGCAATCAAGGAAGTTTTGGGATGGAAATAGAGCAAAGGCATGAGCTTCCATGAGATCTGTGCTACAAATATAACTTTACGCATGCGCACTCTTTTGCCAGTGTAATCTGCCAATATGAGCGTGCGCAGTTGAGTGAACGTGCTCGTGAATGTGTAGTCTGCACACTACGTCTCGTGTCATTCAGCTTTGCATGTTGACAGAAACTGGAATTACTGCAGAGAATACTTTTCAGGACATCACATGTGAGTCTCTAAGGTAACAAGTAGGACGTTTAGGAAATCTTTTCAGAAAGTTCACGCCGCCTGTGGCCATTTTGTGGAGTATAAGCTTATAGTTATACATACCTGGAGCGTGTACTGTATACAGTATTTCTACTGTACAGTGTACATATTGCCGGATAATATGCGATGAAATTTTGCGTTTCACGTCGTTCAATCATTCAGATGGAAATGCTGCCCTTCTCCAAACTTTGAAAAAAACAGGGTGACAGATTTGGAATGCTAACAATTGTATATCAAGAATGACGTAATTTAATGAGAAGACATTTGTATTCGAGCACGGCTACACTGTGATTTTTGATTCGAGAACTCTCATCATGATGGACCGTGGTTGTATTCAACAATCGAGAGGGCAAGGGTGAGTCAAACTTTTTCCTATGTCCATGTAGCACTTGTGCAAAAATAAGCGAATCCACAGGCCATTGGCGAAACAATAAATGCGTATTTCACCAAGCTGAAAGGTTGAAAGATCCGTCCGTCACTTTGGGACGAGCTAGATAAATGCAGTCAAACCAAGCTGGGCAAATAATGTGACTTTGTTCTGGAAATTACGAAGACGACGTGCGGTGGAACTTTGCAACAAAGTTTCAATATCTGTACTGACGTACTTGAATGACTGGCACAGGAAACAATGGCCAATAAAAACGCATTCTCGTTGCATTTTGATAATGTATCAATCACAATGACACGGGTTATAGGTCACAGAACTTTTGAGTCCCACTGTCGTCCATTATACCTGTTTCCTGGGGTATTAAAGGTGTGCAAGTATACACATCAAAAGACTAGAAAATTCACTTCATGGGCAGAATCTCGTAAAGTAGCCTTTCTTGTCTGGTTAACGAAAAAAGATACCCCTGATCTAAAATATGCATGGTTTTAAATAAAAAGCTGTGGTTACTGAAATGGTTACTATGGTAACATTAAACAAAAATGAACATGGAGTTCATACTGTTATAAATACACTTAGGAGAGCATTTGCATAGTAACTGGGATTACTTTTAATGGACTTTGGAAAAACATTAAAAATTTAATACGCAAATAGGTTACTATGGAAACACATGGCAGAAAAACTTGATATCATATTTAATCTTTCTAACCAGAAATAATCCTTTGGTGTAATATTTCTGTTGATTACTGGATTTTTACACTGGATATTTGGTCTTTCTAACCGAAAATATCCCTTTGATATAACACATTCTGTTGATTCCTGGATTTAAGGTGGAATCTTTGAAAAACTGGTAATTTTTACTCCTGAATGGTTGCCATGGAAACATCTCACATTAAAATGAGTGTAATTCTTTTGGTGTTCTAACCAGAAAAAAACCCTATTATAAATTTTACATCAATCAATAGTTCTTTAATAGGAATTAGGGAAAAAGTAACGTTTTCAATCCAATAATAGTTACCATGGCAACTCAAAACATTAAAATAAGTCTGGTTTTTGTGTTCTCTGACCCCAACTCCCCCAGCTAGATAATTTTCATATCAATCAAAGTAACTTTTCATTGGATATTAGAAAAACTGAAAATTTAACCCCTAAAATGGTTACCATGGAAACATGGGGCAGTGAAATCGATATCATATTTGGCCTTTTCGACCCAAAATACCCTTATGGTGAAATTTTCACGGAAATTGAACCTATTATTATTCGCGTTATTATTTCTATATAATACTTATATTATATTATTATTATTATTATTATTATTATTATTACAAGTTTAGGGGCTATAAGTATTATATAGAAATCTAATAATAGTTCATTGAGGCTGTGTGGGAATTCTGATAAAGAGGTGTTATATATTTTAATTTTGTCAATAGGGGTGACTTCCCATTGATGTACGTGCAGCGCAGTTTTCTTCCATCAAAAGTCACGACTATGAAAAAGATTTCCAATATAAATTAACTCTCTCTCTCTCTCTCTCTCTCTCTCTCTCTCTCTCTCTCTCTCTCTCTCTCTCTCCTATGAAAAAGATTTCCAATAGGCCTATAAATTAACTCTTCTCTCTCTCTCTCTCTCTCTCTCTCTCTCTCTCTCTCTCTCTCTCTCTCTCTCTCTCTCTCTCTCTCTCTCTCTCTCTCTCTCTCTCTCTCTGCAGTGAAATTGCTATGCTGCGACCACCGAACGAATATTTTCCATACATTAGGAATAACATTAAAAGTTCATTATATAAATCTAACCAGTGTAGTCTGGCAGAGACCCGGCGATTCGCGTTCTTCTCTGTTGGAACACGCGCGCGCCCTTCAGAGGGACGACGCGATTCCCAGAGCATGCGCAATTGAGAGTGCGTGGCGTGACATTAGAACGTCTCCGATCTCGTGCTATCGTGTCGTTAGCTTTAAAAATGATGGAATGTCAACAGAAACTGGAATTACTGCAGAGAATACTTTTCAGGATATCACATGTGAGTGTCTAAGGTACCAAGTAGGACGTTTAGGAAATCCTTTCAGAGACTTCACACCGCCTGTGGCCATTTTGTGGAGTATAAGCTTATAAGCTTACGTAACTGCAGCGTAAATATTGCCGGAACATATGCGATGGAAAGTTTGCGTTTCACGTCTTTCAATTATTCAGATGGAAATGCCGCCCTCTACTCAAAACTTTGAAAAAAATATGGTGACAGACTTTGGAAGCTAACTCTTGTATAACAATG
This sequence comes from Ptychodera flava, assembly GCF_041260155.1. NCBI lineage: Eukaryota > Metazoa > Hemichordata > Enteropneusta > Ptychoderidae > Ptychodera > Ptychodera flava. The sequence continues at coordinate 30,735,615 of NC_091938.1, read as the reverse complement.
ACGTAATTTTATGGGAAGACATTTGTATTCGAGCACGGCTACAGTACAGTTTTTGATTCGAGAACTCTCATCATGTCGGATTCACTGAAACAGTCAGTTGTATGCTCAACAATCCAGAGGGTGAGTCGAACTTTTTCCTATGTCCATGTAGAACTTGTGCAAAAATAAGCGAATCCACAGGCCTTGGCGAATCAATAAATGCGTTTTTCACCAAGCTGAAAGGTGGAAAGATTAATTATTTTGTAGCACGTCAGTAGTTGATATATAACGCCTTTCACAATAATACTGGCTATTCCATTGAGCATCGTGCTACAGGTCAAAATCTTATTCCTCAGGTTGATATACATATGTAGAGATTTTTATAGAAACTATTCCATAGCTATTTACATTTCTTTATCACTTTTTGCGGTTTTGCGGTTTCCTGTTTTTTGTTAGCCGATTAGCCGGCACACGCCAAAACGACTAGTCTTTGCGGTTTTCTATAATTTTGGCACGCGCCAAAACGATTAGTCTATTGCGCTCGTATGGGCACGTTTAGTCTCACTGTTTACCTCCGGTTGGTTAGCAACCACAGTTTAATTGACAGCCGATTCTTTATATTTAGGGTAAATTGTTGCAATAAGTGTTTCCTACGACGTTCGCACAGGTGAGAGCCCTATACTATGTCAAGTAGGGCAGTATTAAACGTGATATCTTGTAAAATTTCCCCCATATCTTGGCCTGCTGGGTTTTTAAAAAGTGTTCAAAGGTATACAGGCACCATGTTCAAATTAAGCCGTTGCTACCATGGAAAGGGATCTAGCTAGTCATAGAGTTTATGGGGTCACGCCAGGTCACACTTAAATAATGCACCACTACATGGTCATAATTTTACTATAGTTAAACAATCAGAAATAATTTGTCTTCATTACTCTTCCTGGAACGGGACAAAGAAATTATTAATTGTCAACCCATAAAATAAATAAGTACCAGTGAATCTTGAGTGCTAAGGGGAATTGGGTTCACAAAATTAATTTGAGATACTAGTAGAATTAATTTTATCACATAAAATTAATTTGAAGGCATAAACTTAATTCGATGAATGCGAAGTTAGTAATATACTACATAACACTTATTTGAGATGACTGCATGAAACAAAATTAAAAATGCTTGAAAAAATATTTCTGGTCTATATAAAATTAATGTTAACACACTAAAATTAACGGAAAACATAATTTTGACCAGAATGGCCCCAATATACATTATCTTTATCATTATACACCTGCGTCTGCAATCTTTGGAGTTTTCTTCGACGCAGAGTCCAATACCTTTGCCGCGGAGTACAATAACTTTTGGTGTTATTGGACGCTGTTTGACCTTTGACCTCAAAACACCATTACGTCAATGCGGGGAAATACTTCTTAATATGGGTACTTCACAACGTTAGTAGTGGTGAATCAAAAGCCTGTGAATTCGGGTGAAATTATGCTGCCGGCCTACAATTTCTCACACTCACACGTACACTGCGCTGCGCGGTTTTGAAATTTCGTTCTGTGCGCTTAGCGGACGCGCTTAATGCGTTCTCAGTTTGCTCGCAATCGCTCAGTGCAGTGTGGAATGGTCATCCCAAAAAGGCTTTAATTTTGATTTTTTCGAGGTAAAATTGGATTAAAAAAGGTGTTATAATAATGAGGTTATTCCCAAAATACCGGGATTTATGTCCGAGTACATTTTTAATAGAAATAAGGGAAAAAAGAACATTTTTAATGCCAAAATAGTTACCATGGCAACTCGAAACATTAAAATAAGTCTGGTTTTTGTGTTCTCTGACCCGAATTCCCCCACTAGATAATTTTCATATCAATCAAAGTAACTTTTCATGGGATATTAGAAAAACTGAAATTTTCAACCCCTAAAATGGTTACCATGGAAACATGGGGCAGTGAAATCGATATCATATTTGTCTTTTCGACCCAAAATACCCACTTGTGTAATTTTCACGGAATTGAACCTATTATTATTCGCATTATTATTTCTATATAATACTCATATTAATTATTATTATTATACTTTATTTCAAGAGGGTAATCAGATTACAATAGATAAATATTGTAATTTACATCAGAGCCCTCAAATGATTTACTCATGTTTGTTTGATTACATCCTAATGAATAAGAATGACCACATGACATTTGCTCTCGTCAACTTTGTATTCTTTTTAACATTTTACCAACAGATACTGTGTGGTCACGAGACTGGTGGGAAAATCCGCTATTTTACCGATTTGTGTGCTTTAAAAGTTTACATTATTGATGCTGTAACACCAAAATCAACAACATTTCATTTCAGTAACTTTTCACCTACTGAACATCGAAATCCTAATGTAATGCGGTGAACGGTTTTAATTGGTGCTGTCTTGTCTGCCAAAATTGCAGCAAACTACTACGAAGCTTTTCACAGCTTTGATGAATACAGCTGTGCACATGACACAGACAAGTCAAGTGGAGCAGATATATGGATTCTGATGTCATAAAATAAAATTAATCTCTCACAACTGAAGTAAGTGTATTTGAAATTAGTCGTATCCCTTATTTAGATTTATATTCGTTTAATGCAATTCAACTTCAGTGTGTGCCACCTGTAGTATAGTCTGCTGAAACTCAACGTATTTCTGAGGCACAGAATAATTAGCTGACAATGGTAATTAATTAAATGTCCAATTGATGTGAAGCGTACCAGCGTTCCTGACAAAATTTTAAAATATCCCTTGGTATGCAGTTAAACAAGTATAGACATATTTTGTTGACAGTTGTATTACCTTTGATGACAGCAGACACCGTCAGTACCACAAGGAAAATGAGGTTGATTCTGTTGAGATACAAGATAGATATTCACCAATTACTGTTATTTTCTGTAGGACGACTGATTACTAAAACTCAGAGATTAAGGTGAGTGAAGAGCAATTCAATAGGTACTCTATCATCTGATCGGAAAACGTTTGACAAAAGTGTTGTGTTGTTTTGGTGTTTATTTGCTTAAATATTTATCTTACTGTCACGGTCGTGATCAAAAGAAACAATTGAAGGGAAAATTGCTAAGTTAAAGGGTTTTGGTGTAAATCAGGTTGGTAGGGTTAGACAATTCCAATTCTTGAAGAGGGAACACGATAGAAGAATGATTCTTATGACACACACACACAAACTAATAGTGAGACATCCACAAGTTTACACGGAACAACGATCATCCGTACTTTGCCATTTGAGCTAATGATAGGTATCCCAATAGAACATTAACACAAAAAATACATGTAAGGTGAACAAGTTTAATAGTCCTGGCAGACTGATTTAGGAAGCGTTGAAAAATATCGACGGGGAAGGAAGTTTTGGTTTTTGAATTGTAGAGAGTCTCCTCATAGAAACTAGAGCATTATTAAAGAGACTTGTCCGCATATTGTGCACAAAAATCGGCACATTATTATGTTTTGTATAAATACATGAAATTCCAACGCTCGCCGTAAAGGATATTTTTTGTTCATCGGTAATCGAGTCATGCAGCCGTTGAACTGTGACTACAACTCGCCTGATCATGGACAGTGGACATTTGTGGCAATGCGGAGCGACGTGGCTGTAATACAGATCATACAACCATGCTCCTTGCTTCAGTCGGTGTTCAAAGAAACTGACGAAATGTCCTCAAAAGACACATTTGCCATTTAGTCGCGATTTGAATTATTCCAAACGATGTCGTACAGAATTAGAACAGTAATCGGATTGTACCTTATATGAGGTGTAACATATACAGATTTTTCGGACATATGACACGCGACGGCTTCGACTGTTATAGCCTGCTCGGTCGCTAAGCTCCCCGTCTCACTCAGATGAAACTCCACAGTTTGAGCAAAATTGCCCTGACGAAAAAATGAATATTTTATAGTCATTTATTGGCAAAAGCAATGAAGATAACATCGAAGAAACTACTTCAAGTAGCCTCCTTGTCAAGCTGCATTCAAAATTCCTAAGTTGCTACAGCACCATTTGTATCCGTTTCTTGAACACTGAAATATAATGGCCCACCGTATAAGAAACAGCTGTCCCGCGTTCTAACATTTTAAGTAACTAGCTATCATTACATGCAAGGACGGACAAATCAGGGAAAGTTAATCTTTCAGACAATTTACAATAAAGGATGAAGAAAATTGTGTTTTGTGGTTGTTCTTGATGTGTTAGTTACTCCCCAATATGGATAAAATTTAGGAACTGATTGACTCTCACGGTGATTCCGCAAGTAGACGTAAGGCAAGGGTATCAATAGATTGTTAACCCCTTGACTACCTATGGTGCCGGATATTTCCGGCGCCATATTGAATTACCATATACCTTGAGTGCCGGAAATATCCGGCACAGTTAAATGGGCGTATTTGCTTCGTTTTTGTCGCTAAAAATCCCGTAATTTCGGCGCTTGCAAGCAGCGCAACTAAGATTGATGTATTCCGATCTGACCTGAATGTGATTGCGCCCCCGTACGTCCGAATATGGCCAAAATCGGAAGCAAATGTCGTGACCCATCACCTCGACCCTGAAAGGTCAGGCTGATCACTCAAGCGGCAGGCGGCAGAAGTTGCAACTGAAAAATGACCTGAGGGCAGCGCTGCCCTGAGGGCAGCTCAGAGTGGAGGAAACATGTGCACAACATTCAATGACGTCACTGATGAACTGTATATCTGCCCTGAGGGCAGCTCAGATATATTGCTGCCCTCAGGGCAGATTGGCAGATAGGATAGGAAATGTATGTCTGCCCTGAGGGCAGCTCAGATATATTGCTGCCCTCAGGGCAGATTGGCAGATAGGATAGGAAATGTATGTCTGCCCTGAGGACAGCTCAGATATATTGTTGCCCTCAGGGCAGATTGGTAGATGGGATAGGAAATGTATGTCTGCCCTGAGGGCAGCTCTGATATATTGCTGCCCTCAGGGCAGATTAATAGATATACAATTATGCAATGATGAGTGAGCATAGCAAATGTGTGTCTGCCCTGAGGGCAGCTCAGATACATTGCTGCCCTCGGGCAGATTTGTAGGTAGTATAGGAAATGTATGTCTGCCTCAGGGTAGATTGATAGATATACAATTATGCAATTCTTTCAGGATAGGAAATGTATGTCTGCCCTGAGGGCATATTGCTGCCCTCAGGGCAGCAATATATCTGAGCTGCCCTCAGGGCAGACATATTTATATATCCTATCCTTAAAGTATTGCATAGTGTAATCTACCAATCTGGACTGAGAGCAGCAATAAGTATTGCATAGTGTATATCTACCGATCTGCCCTGAGGGCAGCAATATATTAGAGCTGCCCTCAGGGCAGACATACATTTCCTATCCTTAAAGTATTACAAAGTGTATATCTACCGATCTGCCCTGAGGGCAGCAATTTATTAGAGCTGCCCTTAGGGCAGACATACATTTCCTATCCTATCTGCCAATCTGCCCTGAGGGCAGCAATATCTGAGCTGCCCTCAGGGCAGGCATACAGTTCCTCAGTGACGTCATTGGATGTTGTGCACATGTCTACTCCCCTCTGAACTGCCCTAAGGGCAGCGCTGCCCTAAGGTCATTTTTCAGTTGCAACTTCTGCCGCCTGCCACTGAAGCGTCGCGCTGATTGTTTACAGTTATCAGAAGTACGGACGATCGCGAAGATGTTTATGTTTTTTTTTAATGAAATGAAATGTTTATTTATTTAAAACAAATGATTTATATGTAAATATGTTCTATTATCAGCAATATTCGTGAATGAAACTAGAGGAAATACAGTTTTTACTGTAAGCCAGTGAAATTTTATAGCAGCCATATTATCAATATGACTGGTCACATGACTGGTCGTGTGTTTGGTCATGTGATATGTTGTTCCCTAAAATGTATTTTAAATATTGTGAAATATTTTTGATAAATCATAACCATTTTAGATGCATGTTTCTGCAAGGAAGACTTAAAACAGGTGTTTACAAATATAAATGTGTTGATTTTCAAATACAGAATCATGTCAGATGCTGATGTTTCTGGTTTATTTACTCTGCCTTTTGTAAGAAAAATCTTAAATAGGTACATCTATAAATAAAGTAAAGGGTGGTTATTATTACATATATGTAAGGACAATGCCAAGAAAATTGCAACTGTTTCAAATTTGCATCATTTTAGGATTCAAAACACGTCCTGATGCTTCAAATATTCATATTCTTTGCCAACTCTGGTCACATTACGTGTCATGTGACCTGGAAATACAAACTTTATGTATGAAAAAGTGGAAAATTTCATGCTGATTCAGAAAATATATGGTTTATTGGTACTTGTAAACTTAATTTTTACTCTAAGCAGTGTTCATGCAATGACCACACCCCAGATTTTATCAATATTTACATAAGGGGCCTGGTATATAGGAATACATTGGCCTTGGTAGTCAAGTCTTTGGAATGGTAAATCCAAGTTAATTTCCTTACACTTGTGCAAAATAACGGTGATGCAGAACTGCTGTCAGGAATACTGGATGATTTAGTTTGACAAGATGTGACTTATCTAGCATTGACCATTCATGAGAAAACAGCACATCGCTCTGAGAGAAATTACCATTCTTAGGCTATCGTATTTTTCTGAGGATATTCTGTGTCGACAGCGACTACATGTTCAATAGAAATGATTTAAACTATGCGGAAGTTAGACTTATCAAAACTAGGTGGTTTTAGAAACTTGAAAGGCTCTTCACGGAAAAAAACCCAAAAGTTGAAGCTAACTCCATGTTGCAGTCTAGTATATATAAGGTTTGTATATGTTACGCCTTACGGTTCCTATGACGTTTGGACCCAAGGAACAAGCTTCGTCCAGTACATACCGTTTGAACTGTCAATCACGCAGGAGCTTCGAATGTCAAATAGTGATTGGCTGATATGATAGGAGTCAATCATAAATAAACTATTTTCAAGGGAAACATTCTCTGATTGGACAAAAAGTTAACAATCAATGCTCTTGATGGCTTAATATTTGCAATTGTTTATTCACGTAGCTGCGTTGCTAGCTCACCGTAGCTAGGCAGTTCTGGGTTACTGGGTTTGACCTTTCCAAATGATCGGAGATGTCGTCAGAACAGCGTCAACTGTAGCGAATGGCATATAAGTAAAACTAAACGCGTTTTGAGCTTGCGATCTGTCATGGACGACAATCTTCACAGAATAACAAAATAGAAATGAAATATTTATAGTTGAATAATAGACGACGTTGTGGTTAACCGATTGTAAATATCAAAGGCAAACTAGACATTAATAGTCTAAAATATGATATTATTTTCGTAATTATTACAAATAATACTCCTAGGATATTGGACTCCCTGGACAGGCCGCTTATATGTCGTACACAACTCATACACATACAGCGATTTTATCGAATGCTGCTCCGCAGAAAGGAAGCTCACCCCGGATGAAATAATAACCTGGTTTTAGTGGTATCGATGTTTCATAATTACGATATATTATTTTTAATAACTACGAAAATATTATCATATTTTTCAACTATTAACAAGAAAAAAAATTATAGAATATTAAAAATATACAAAAAAAGAATGCCTTACGGGATAAAGAAATAACCATTCTCTGATAATGCGCAGGCTCTGTATCGACTGCGTGTACATGGTCGATAAAAAATCGCTCAAAATCCAGTAAAATGCAAATGTTTTACTAATCAAAACAGGAAGATATACTTGTAATGGTATGCACCCGAAAAAGAGAGAAAATGAAATACTTACTTCATGTTGCAGTCTAGTGGTCCACACAAGATCTGGATGATTCACACCTTGCGGCTCCAGCGTCGTCTGGGCCCGACGGACAGACTCCGTCTGGTAAATATCGTTTGCAGTGTCAATCAGGCATAGACTCCTGGTGTCAAAGAACGATTGGACGATGTGACAAAGGGAGTCAATCGCAATTTACTATTTTCACTGAGAACATTCTCTGATTGGTCTGAAAGTAAAGAAATTGAATTCAATTCAATGTGAGTTACTTTTGTTTGTTTACTCACGTTGCTACGTTACTTGCATTTTGTTTATCGCGTTTCGTGTGCAATTTGATTTATGACATGTGACGTTTTCCTCCAAGCGTAGGCGTTTCTATCGCAACTTTTGTTGAATAGTTATAGCACATAATTGGAAGCAATAATAAAGTTAACAGGGCCATCCCTATGATCACGTGCACAGAGCATGTCGCTGGTCTCGTACCCATCTCTTGTTAGAAACCAGTCACATGTTGCCATGTGAATGATACGACAAAAGGAGCCAATCACAATATCCGTAACAAACATTCTCTCATTGGCCAAAGGTTGACAATCGATGGTTTGGATGAGTTAGAGTAAGTTTGTTTATTCACGTTGCTATGTTACCAACATTTTGTTTACCACATTTTGTGTGCAACTTTATTTATGGCATGTAATTTGAATTGTCATTTCCGGTGAAATCGTTTCTATTGTAAATGTACTTTTCTTTTAATATTGCACAGTGTGAAGAAATTATTAAAAATTTACAGGGGAACCATTTGATCTAGTTTCTAGAATATTGTTGCACATAACACTGTCGCCATTCTTCTTTAAGCTTCTCGCTTGAATCATTAAAATTTACAACATAAATTTTCCTAAATAACGTTTTGGTATTTACCTGTCTTAGGGCAACATAGATATTGCCCGATATTCAACGACACTCCGCTGATAAATCAACGTCGTGGTCAGTAAGTTAAATACTTGCTGCGATACTTCATTTTCTTTTCCATTTGTTTATGTACTTTATATGTACTTTCTATCACATATTATGAAAATATAGTTTATACTTTAGTTTACCACGACAAGAGGATTCGTGTGATGTGCGAAAAGTTGGCAATTTTTACGCTCATGCATATACTCAGAAACTTCTTTATCTCATCGGCAAGACGGCGACATTCTCGATAGCCAGGGCATAATTTCCGCTCCGCTACCTACGCAAAAATCAAGCGCTTAGCTGTTTCCGTAAAGAGGCGCGTGGTTTACGACGATGGACAACGATCGTGACTATACGCTATGTTTTGTTGGCTTGTCGCCGCTTGGTCATCGACTTATACCAGTGTCTCTTGATACCGATTTTACAAATTATTGCAAATCTTTGATGCGTCTCTTTACGTGATTCGAGTGTTAATACTTTTAAATGATGTGTGTTTCTAATCAGAAAAGCATGACGCTTGCCTCATTTACATATTGAAGGCTCAGACTTTCTCTTCTAAATCAAAACATCTGTGGAGAGTCAAAAATCAAGACGATAGGCGGTCACAATGCATGCAACGCTCGAGGAACGCCTCAAGTTGCTTGTTGGGTATCCAAGGCACTACACTGTCGGCAAGACGTACCCTTCATCTGATTACCAAAGACTACACTTTTTAAAGAATTAAGCTTTGGGTTTGTTCTATGGAATTCTGAGCTGTTGAAGGCACTCACGCAAATTTTAATCATTTTCCACTAGGTCGAGTTAAACTCCAAAAGTCATGTGATGAAGGCATAGATTCGATGTGGTGGAGGACCGCTGCCCTGCGACTATCTCACTCAGATTTGTCCAAATTGTGATATCATCTCAAATCTTAAACTTTTGTACATATTTCAGTCAAATTTGAAAATGGCTGCTAGACCACGTATTCATTTCTCCGATAGACATGAATTTTGTTCTTCTGGGTGTGTGTTTCTGATTACCTTCATTCTCTATTTTTGACTCAAAGATATTATTGACTGTTTTCTATCAGCAACACTGGAAGCTTACGTCATAGGCATGTGGAGTTTTCTATGGAATCATTCATGACTAGGTGAAAATGTGTCATTGGCCGTGTAACTCTATGTAATATATCACAGCGGAGGTATGATATGAATATGTTATAATGTGAATGACATGATATAATAGGAATATTTTCATGATATCATACATTTATCCAATATTTGCAAATTCTGATATATATTTTGTCATCTGACGCAATATTTAACGACTTAATTCACTTTCTCTCAGATTTTCATCAATTTTTTTGTGAATCGTCTTCAATATGAATAGGGCAACTTTTTTGACGGCGTTGAAAACATTTCAAGGATGCAGCATACATTAACAACTTAATCATATGTAAGTGCGATCGCATGTAAAATACTAGGAGTTCGGAAATAACATCGATTACTCATAAACAGTGGCCCAGTTTCCTCAGGCCACTGAAATATTTTGCCAAAAGTCATAAATGCATCCAATTTAATATTATTTTATAAGTCTGCCTACCTGATATGTCCTCAGGTCAAAGTGCCTCTCCACCGTAAAAATGAATGACTGATACGTTGTTGTGGCTCACTTCTACACAAGAACAGTGTGTGCAAGATCCGTGTCAGCGTCGGTTCAAATGTGCAGAGCATGTACGGCTCCCTTCTCAAAGACGCTGTAGGGCCTACATGTGCTATGCAACAAACAAAAAAACAACTTCTATACACAAATACCAATCGGCAGCTGTTCAATTGGCGCGCGACCAGGAAGTTTGGCGCGAACGCCTTCTCATCGATGTGATTATATGCGTGACGTTCAACGCTTCGTTTACAGCCGTTATGTGAGTTTGAGAAACACACAGTACAACCAGGGACGTTTTGACTATCGCTTTCCTCCATTGTAACATATCGAAAAGGTCTTAGAATGGCCGAAATTTACTTCATTACACATTCAGCAGCATATTCATTTCAGCGTAGATAATGTAATTTTGCGAGAAACAATGTCATCAAAGTTGCGCACAGCTATCGATGAATGCGTTCACCACCTCGTTCGCGATATTTCTTCAAATAATGGTAAAAGGCGGTTTGGCTCAGTGCCAGGATCAGGCCTGACATTCCTGAGTCATTTCCTTGTCATGGTATTTAGGAAATATGTATCATTATTATTTCACAATGGTAGTTCAACATGATTTAAAATAGAACTTTTCTGACAGTGAGATCAGACTAAATATCATGTTTTTCAAATCGTGATTCAAAGCGTTACGAAACATAATGGTTCTACTCCGGAATAAAAGGACGCGGTGCGTACGCCGTTCTACATACTCAGTACGCCCAAATAATCACGTGATGCCGGTACAAACAAACCCACATGTGTACTGAACGCGTATGGAAATACAGGTACGTCTGTGCGCGTTTGCGCACATGGCTTTGTTTGTACCGTGGTCGATTCGAATTCGGGTTTGGCCTATGAAAGATTATGATGGCGTTTATAATTGGTTATGACGATGATGTTGATTTTGAGGGGGGGGTAGAGGGAGGAATGGGGGCTATCGATGACAACGATAATGACGATATCGATGATGATGCTGGTGGATAGAGCAAGGCTTGAGAATCAGTATTACTTTGCACGTTCCATATATGATATAGGCCTACCCTTCGTCAGTTATCCTGCCAAGTTCACATGTCACCTTCAGGTCAAGACTAGTGAAGCATAACATGTCCAATAAGGTGCATTTTAACAAAAGTTAAACATTTGAAGGCCCCTGTAAACATATATACTGTAAACATGATTTTTTCGTACTAAAGCTGCTATAACAGACGAAGCTAAGTGTGTGAAAATACATGTGGTTTTGTCTTCATACCGCTTTTTACTGACTCTAGGCAGATGGGGAAGTGATACTGTCTGGCAGGGAAAGGATTAATGATCAGAAATTAGGTACAAAAATTCCATTCATCGTCTGTGTACCACTCATTGTAGGAGACGCCAACGAGACATTACAATAACAAAAAAGACCAAATTTACTTATTTTGTTGCTTTGTCGGGAAGACACGATGTACGTTTTTACGCACCTGATTCAACACTGAGCACTATCCTCCACTCTCTGGCTTACTGAAGTCCCGTTTGGTACAGCAACCTGCTCGCAATTCTTGCAACTCAAAGTGTCACCTCTCAAATGATTTGTGTTCCTCTGACGTTTAATAGAACCGGATGCAGGCAGTTGTTGTGAACATTTGTTATTCACCGCACCGAAAAAGAAATGCCCTCAGGCCATTAGCTGCACTCTTGCCCTGCGTAGTACACATTCGAGAGTCTAAACTCGGTAATATTAAGTCTGTAACGAATCGAAAGCTACTTCAGCAAGATTGGACGTTGCTTAGCATTGTCTGCCATAGCATATAACATGCATGTTCGTTCATATCGATATGATTCAATTCATAGTATTTAGATTTACGGTATAAATTTTCCTCCACATGAACAGAAACTTTTACAAATATGAGTTGTTATTTCAGTTAAGGCAAGGGAAAAATGTTTCCATAAATTCAACCAATACATGGCCTCCAACCCTAAATTTGGTTGATGCATTTCGAAAAATGCAACATCAACTTGTTCTCGTTTCTTTGGATTTCGGCCGGCGAATTATAACGATATAAAAGTTCCCAACAGATCACCGTACACGAAACAGAACAGAAAAGACATGTCTTTACCGGGTCTTAATTGACTTGTTATTAACAAACACAATACTGGTATCCATGAATACAGGACAAAACAACAGACTTTACATTTCCGACACAATACGTTTTGCCCTAAAGTATGAGCCCTTTTGAACCAACACGATAACTACTCTTTAAAAATATAATGTTAACAAACAAGCAGCATTTCGTCATGTTTCCAAATTTAGCAGAAATACAGCCTTAAGTCGTGACCAGCTACTCCCTCAGAGTCGAAAACTGTTTGTTTGTTTTTGGTTTTTGTTTTTGTTTTCAGCCAGGGTATCTATTTGACTCCTGTTGTGACTGGCCAGTTCTCATCGCTTGATTGGTTTTGAAGAGAATGACGTTTGATATGGTTAGCTTGTGTCAGATGTTAAAGAGTACGTCACTGTTGTTACAATAGCATCAATAACTCTCATAGCCGACAGCGTCTACATATGAGGAGTTGGCATAAATGCTATTGACGCAAGGATAATAAAAGCTATCACTTATTGCTACGCCTCTCCGGATGACACTGCAGTGAAACCTTTTACCTTGCTAAGGGGCCGTGGATAATTAAAATACGCCAACGGTAAACGAAACTGAGTGCGTTTGGTCTCAACCCCCTCCCCCCTAAACGAAAGTTTGGAAGTGCGAAAATCCAACCAAGCCTCGTTCTGTATCTGCATACCAACAATCAGTAATTTCGTCGCTATGAAATCACGTATACCGCCCCCCCCCTCCCACCAATAACCCCTCTAAAATCAATCTCTGTTCTGCGCCATCTCAACAATGACGCAACCAATTGAATGAAATGAAACAGTGTATCCGAAATGATTGTTAGCTGACGTTATTTTACTCGTGCACCGATTCACATGTATGTCAAAGGAGTGCTGGTGTAGCGCCGGTGCCGTACTGGCCTGGCCTGGTACACGCCAAACAATATAGCGCGATATTTTGTGATACGTAAAAACGCGTAGCGAGATGTTGCGATATGAAAACTTGTAGTGCGATTTTTGCGCACGGTATTCGAAAAACAGCCAAACCCCCTCCCCCCTAAATATAGAAGTTGTGTTTACCGTGCGCGTGTTTTAATTATCCACGGTCCCTAACCTCCCCTGTCACTTCATGATGTCAGTGGATGATAAATCTTCGAGACAATGCGAACTAAAACCGACTGACGTAGAATGGATAGAGACACTTCTATTTTTATCACTGTAACCAAGCTGGCGAAGAAAGAGAACTGTTATTCTTTCAACATAGTACTTGATTTGTATCCAGCAACAAGTCTTCAAGAATGAACCAATCGATTCAAAACAGAAACAATTACTTTATCTTTTGTCTCTGTCTCCAGATTCGTAGCAGAAAGCAAGACAGCGGTATGCTCAGCCTGGAGGTTATATTTAGTAACAAGGCCCCAGTCGCACATTGCGTCACTATGCAGGTATTTTCACAGCAAGAGAATTGTTCTGTTAGATATCAGGATATCGGGTACTTACGGAACGAAAATTTTTATGTTTTAGGGATCTGTCTGTTTGTCTTTGTCTGTATCTGTTCGCGTCAGATGTCTGTGCCTGTATCTGTCTGTCTGTCTGTCTGTCTGTCTGTCTGTCTGTCTGTCTGTCTGTCTGTCTGTCTGTCTGTCTGTCTCTCTCTCTCTCTCTCTCTCTCTCTCTCTCTCTCTCTCTCTCTCTCTCTCTCTCTCTCTCTCTCTCTCTCTCTCTCTCTCTCTCTCTCTCTCTCTCTCTCTCTCTCTCTCTCTCTTATCCCACTCTGAACTCAACTTGTTTCTGCCGAGATGGACATTGAAAGTTTGAAGTGTAGACTTCAAAACATCCAAACATGAATTTTAAAACTTTCAACCAACTCTGTTTTAATATATACTTTCATGATAATAGTTTAACATTTGACAATTGTACTGTGATGTTTATTTCAAGTTATCGAAAAAGCGCAATCAAAAATAGTATGTGGCCGACTTATTATATTGCGTCACATTATTACTCAAAGTGCACATGCGCACGTGCCTAGATCTTGGCGCTCGGATTTCGCAATTTGCTGTGCATTAGGGTCATCTGGGAAATTTGTCGAGCAAGAGACCCCTTATAAAGCTTTTCACCCGTGATTACTAAGTCCGATAAAACGAATAGTCGCTACTGACTTGGAAAACATTATAAATAGTATTTCTTGTGCTTTTTTAAACGATCATGCGTCGTCTTCCATCGTGTTCGTCAGATTTCATAACATCAGCTGCGAGGTGAGCTCGGTGAAATGAAAGCTTTACTTGCGACATCGTTTATCGAAAATTGGTCTTAAATACAGTAAATTTTGGATCGGATTCGAACTCACATTGTAAGGCACCTAGAAACCCAACAAAGACATCACGGGCGAAACTGCTCGGCCAAATCCCAATAACCATTAAAGTTCCCACTGCGACTGCTCTCCACACGCCGTAGAGTTCATAAAGCACTCAAACTCACATACTCGCTATCACACATCGGACACAAACTTTGAATATATCGCTTAACTGGGCGAAAGACAGCCTCAGGAAAAGTTTGTCAGGTTGCTGGTGCGGTCTTGGTCATCGTTGAGTTCGTCTGCTGCAGTGTCAGCCATGACATAAATACAACGCAACGTGCGTCATAAGTAAACCTCTGTCCCCTTTCATTGCCATTTTCTTTAAGTCTTTAAAATCTTCAGCCGTCTATAGGTATGCAATGATATGCATTATTGCTTGACTACAAGACCTTTGGTCCGAGAATAATGTCCGATAATGATGCAAAACTACAAAATATGAATGAAATATTTTTCCCAAAAAGTGCTAGAAAAGTAGTTCGGCCACTGGTTTCATCGGACAGGTAAAAAAATGTTTGTAATGTACTGTACACTTTTCACAGGACCGACAAAGTTCGGATCTCTACATTGAACTCAACACTTTGAATTTGACGTCCTGGGCAAGGCATGCAATAATACATTATTACATGAATACGTAGGTGTCGTAGCGGTTATTGCCCTCCAAACATTATGCAGATGGCTACCTGCTCTCGGTAAACGTTCATGTGTACATCACTCAGCCCAGAAGGTAGGAAAGGCAAACGACTTATGGACATATTGAAACAAAGAAACACAGAAAACTGACGAAACTTCCTAGACAACATTTCAATATGTGGAAGCTAGAGAGCCCAGTTTCAACGATACCTACGAAGGATTTTATTATAAAAAATTGAAAACTATGAAAGTCTGAACATTACTCAGTCATCGATTGTGCCCTGAAACCTGACGTATGTAAAAGTTTCCTACACTCTGCTGAGAACGGGAAACGAGACAGTATATCCGGACGCGCCTTTAACAGCGCCCTCACTCACTATTTCGGTTAATCAGCAACACAGTGGTTTTATACATTGTGTTGACACTTGAATGATACCTGGATAGGCTGAGCAAACACTTGCCGACTCAAAGCTCTCCAAAAGTGACGTACTTTATTTGCCTTGCGTCACAATGCTTAGGGCAAAGACATCAAGAAACGAGCAGCGTCTCAAATTCATCGTTACAAAATCATCATGAGAACAACCAAGAATTCCAAAATGTTTCATGTACTAGGTCCTTATGGGAAAAACATTAAAATCAAAATTTCTAGTGTGTGATTTCATTTTCTGTTGAATTCATGTAGAATTCTATAAATACAGGTGGATAATCATAGAAGATAGTGTACGACGTGAGAGCAGAGAATTAGGTAAACGAACGGGTGATCTGAGCCGCTCTACATAAACCGAGTTATTAAACCATATGAAGACCCTGTGTGGTGTTCTGAACCAATTGAGTACCTCAGTTTACAAAGGGCAGGGTCAGTGCGATCACAGGAGGTGCACAAACCTATAAAGCCAAAGGCTAGCTTCGACAAGACCTACACTTTCTTGAATGTGCTCGATGTAGCATTTCTCATATATAAGAAGAGATTTCCTTCTACTACCTCAGAAGTGATTTGTGTGAAAAGATGTTATTCATTTCTAACAAGAAGTGTTTCTGATTTTCGGGACGATACTCATCTCCATAAGTGGTAGCAATAATATGGCGGCAGGTATATTCCTTCTAAGCCAGTCTTCGTTAAGAACAAAGTATTAGGGGATTAACCAAGTTACTTTCCTAAAGTTGTAAAATTATTGAATTGGATGATGAAATGTTTAGGGCACTGCAAAGATTTATGGTTCACATTTTATACCTTTTGTCCCATTCCATTTGACACACATATACACATGAGCAAACAACACGTTTGTCTCTGAGCACTTGACAATTTCAACTACAAGTGACGTCATCTAAGATTGAATAAAAGTATGTGAACAAATATAAGCCGACATCTGATAGTATCGACTAGCAAATTACTATTTCGTTGATCATAGTGTGGTTGCTATAACGACATTTTAAGTTATTTTATTGTAATTATAGCTATGAGACTTTATTATTATCCATGCCAGCAGAATAAGTAAATCATAAGGGTTTTTACCCCTACGACATTATTGGATATTTACAGATTACTAGTACATACCTGTCCCTGGGCACACGAACCAGGTCCTCTGCTCCTACGTTACGCAAACATTCCACCAGTTTTTTACTTCCTCCTACGTCACAGTTGACAGGAGAACCTAAGGCGTGTTCACATGCATTCCTCTACTCAAAATCCGTTTACTGTAGTGCCAGACTAATGATTGTTTCAATTTGCAAAGAATTAATGTACGATGTACACATTTGACGAACCAAGAAAATAACATTTTTTTTGCCTTGTTCTTTCAGCTTTACAGCAATCATGAGTGACTTCTTCTGTCATTAGAATGATATTTTACTCAGCAGCCGAGAACTTTCACCATTTTAAACTTTCGATGGATCGCTTTTCCATCCCCTTCTTATTAAAAGCCTTCCCACAGTACTCTATAAGCTGCTAAAATATTGCACATCTCATAATTAACGTTTCTCTAGAAGGCACTGCATAGACTTCACTATGAGTTCTGGAGTGCATCACAGACCTTTGACAATAAGGTGTCATGTTCGAAACAGCATGATTCGTAGGCCCTAAAGAGGAAACAAAGTTTCAGCCGTTTGAGGGCGCCCTGCTACTCTGGATTACATGCACCAACGCCACTCACGTGTATTTACAGCATTGGAGAAGGAATTAGTCCAGGGCCTTTCTACAGTAAGTATACGTTTGAGAAACAATTTTTCTTCTTAATGTTGTAGCTTGCTGCATATTTGTAGTCACGTCAAATTTTCCTTGTGTATCTATTACTGCATGGTTTTGATGTTAATCGGTGAAGTTCAGGGAACATCTTTCCGCTTTATTTTATAATTTCACTTATGACTGTAACGGCAGATATCTATAAAAGCTGAAAGCGTAATCCTTGTATAACGTCATTATGACAAAATGTTAACATGGCAGTGTTGGAGATACACAGTGATAACAACTCTGTTCGGTTTCTTTATTAACAAGTCATTGACAATGACATAGTCCCCACTTGAAATAGGGGAGTATCAGTCTTGATGGGGCAGGTAAATGTGGTCTTTAAGAAGTATCACTGGAGTGTATATGTTAAAATCTATGGGCACATAGGTCTATGTTGTTTTTCCCAATTTGAAACACATGAGGCATGTCTAAGTTATGGTTCTAAATCGGGAAAATAGATCAGACCTCTAGCTGTATTGGCCAGCCAAGAAATACATATGTGGATAATAAATGATGTCCAAGATGTGACATCTTAAGGTCTAATATCCTATCAAAATTGGAGGGTATAGAACTTGTGGTTACTGAGTTATGCATATGTATATGTATAATCAGGGTAAAAAGTCATCGAGGTCACATGATATTTTGAAAAAAAAATATATTGCTTAATCCCTATATGCCAAAAATAAGACCTCTAGCTCGATTCGCTTTCCCAGAATTAGATATGTGCATAATCAATGAGGTAAAGCGTATGTTGTCATAAGGTCGCCCATCCTACTAAATATAAATGACATAGCACTTGTGGTTACTTATTTATTGACAAAAACATATATTTTAGGTAAAAGGTCATAGAGGTCACATGACATTTGATCAAAAAATTTATATTCTATAGTTATCCCTATATACGAAAAATCAGACATCCAGCTCTATTGGCTCGCTCAGAATTAGATATGTGCATAATTAATGAGGTACAGTATGTGGAATCATAAGGTCTTCCATCGTACCAAATATGAAGGGTGTACCACTTATGGTTACTGAGTTATGGACTAATATGTATATTTGAGGTCAAAGGTCATTGAGGTCACGTGACATCTTGTCAAAAAATTGTATTGCTAAGTTATCCCTATATACCAAAAATCAGACCTCTAGCTCTATTGGCTTGCTCAAAATTAGATATGCGTATAATTAATGAGGTACAATATGTAGCGTCATAAGGTGTCCCATCATACCATACATGAAGGGTGTAGCACTTGTGGTTACTGAGTTATTGACAAATATGTATATTTGAGGTCAAAGGTCACTGAGGTCACATGACAATTTGTCAAAAAAATTGTATTGCAAAGTTATCCCTATATACCAAAAATCAGACCTCTAGCTCTATTGGCCTGCTCAAAATTAGATATGCGCATAATTAATGAGTACAATATGTAGCGTCATAAGGTGTCCCATCATACCATATATGAAGGGTGTAGCACTTGTGGTTACTGAGTTATGGACAAATATGTATATTTGAGGTCAAAGGTCACCGAGATCACGTGACATTTTGTCAAAATATCTGAGATATCATCGTGAATGGAGGGACATGACCCAATCTTTAAGCCCCCTGGACTTCATCCGTGGGGCTAAAAACTGTGTCACCGCATCCTTTTTGCTATATGAATACGATGAGAAACTAAATTTTTATTTTACTTGGCTTTATACATGGGATTCTATGCAGAGCTGACTTATACATGGGATTCTATGGACTGCCTTATACATGAGAGTCTATGGACTGCCTTATACATGGGAGTCTATGGACTGCCTTATACATGGGAGTCTATGGACTGCCTTATACATGGGAGTCTATGGACTGCCTTATACATGGGAGTCTATGGACTGCCTTATACATGGGAGTCTATGGACAGCTGCCTTACACATGAGAGTCTATGGAGGTGGAAACAAAAAAGTCCTCTAACACGGCCAAATTTGATCGCATTGTGAAAAAAATCGACGTGCATCTGTATGGGGTAGGGTACTATCCTTGTGCAAAGTTTGAAAGAAATTAACCAGGGTATGTCTGAGATATCTGCGTGAACGGACGCACGCACGCACGCACGCACGCACGCACGGACGGACATGACCCAATCTATAAGTCCCCCCGGACTTCGTCTGTGGGGACTAAAAAAATATGGATTCTGTTGGATGTGTACGGACGGGCAATGGGACGGACGAATCCACGTGATTGAATTCATGGTATTTAGACTTTATTAACATGTAACAGGTGCTGGGAATATTATCTTAAATCACTTTGATCAATCTGTATTTCTTGTCGGAGGTCCGTGGAGGACTTTGATATGGATATAACAGCTTGTTGAGGTGATAAATACATCTGCAAAACTAAAGAAACTAACATTCCAGACATCTTTTTGAAATCTGTTACAGATTGAAGGTCTCCTTATTAGGATCCTGGAGTTACATCCATTTGTACATTTTTTCACAAAGTAGAATACGAACTACATCCAGTAGTTCTAGGTTATATTGTCGTGTTACCTGAGTGATGGCTTTTACAAAAAGTCCGTTGCTCTTTGGCGATATTAGATGAATAGTGACATTTTCAGCACCAGCGCTTTCCCCGAATATGGTCACATTTTCAGAGTCGCCGCCAAAGCCTGTATAGAATTACGTTGGGATATAGACATTATGGAATATGACTCTAATTTAATGTTGTATTTTACTGCCAGAGTTGCCATATGTTGTCCCTTCGGTTTTCTAGATGTTAGGTGTTCTGTGTTGATACACAGAACAAAACGTACTGAAAAATTTGCCAAAAGGTACAGGTAATATCCCTTTTATACCATTGCATTAATTATGTTCAGTTTTCCCGACAGGCAAGGGAAGTCGTCTTGTTTTCAAACCTTTATGTGATCATTGTTTCTCTGTTTTAGATGAAGTATTCCTATAAGCGGAAATATGTCAAAAGAGCGCCCTCCGTCCGTGGAAGAAAAACACACACAACCGAAAAATTATATTTCAAAATCAGGTCAGTTTTGTTTTTAGGGGACATTTAAACATTTTCGCAAGTCCGAAGGGGTGCCTGAATGCCTTTGATGTTTGTTATGGGGTATTTGTAACAAATTCAGAGACACTTTTTCCGATTCTCCCCTCCCGCCCTCCTCCAGAGGTGTTTGTAAATGCAGCCTATTAAGAAGTTGCCATGTTCTTTACAAAATGGAATGATGTACAATTTGGCTACAAATAGACGTCCGGTCCAGTCCCGTAAAACTCTATCCTGTCCCACGATAATTGTCCTGCAAAATTAATGTGGCTTCATGTCAATTGACATTAATTTGTTTTTAAATACAACGGTTGTGTTTAAAAGTCTGGAGGTCGCCAAGTGGTAACTCTCTCCTAAGCTAATATACCGTATGTCCTGCACGCTTCATTTTGTTTGTATATTGTACATCCTTTGTTTGCGATTTGACTACCTACACATATTTTCGATGACCTGTGACACTTTATCTTCGACGGTCTGATCAGATAAGCAAACCCTAGTAAGATTGCCATGATTTTGGTCGTTCTCCTGTTAATATCATCTTTGAAACAAATATAAACACGAGACACCTTACATTCCCCAAGTTACAATTAGACTACCGCCGGAGTTCCTGCTAAACTATACTGATCTCAGTACCTCAGCGGATGAATAGTTTCCGTACATTACCTTGCTCGTTAGTTTTATTACATGGATGATATTATTCGTAAAATAAATAAATAAAATTCGTAATTTTGAGGCAAACTTGAAATTATCAAGCAGAGTCTTTATAGTCAGGGGTATTTACTACACTTGTATCAAAAGAAGCCACTTTTCGATTGACATTTTACATTGTTTGCACATTTATGTCTTGAATCTGTTTCTGAATTATCTTGACAACAGAAAGTGGAATGTATCGCAATTTATATTGTCAGCTATGTCTGCTATCTCACTCAAGAAGAAATAGTGTTTTTCCCGGTAACAAATCTGTGCTCTTGTTACTCCACAAAGTGGGCCAGATGCGCAATGAACACTGAATTTACTACTCTGACATCACGTGCTGCAGTGTCAATATAAGCGCAATAAACACATTCAGGATAGTGTTAAGAAAAATTTGCTGTATCACAACCGTCTTCTTTGCATTCAATGTACCGTGACGATTGCCTTTGATTATGTAAAGTGAATTCGTCTACACAGAATAAGATAACGACGGTTTTGGCAGACACACTATGTATCTTCTGTATTACTTTCTGAAAAAAGTGTTTGTTAGATCTTAAATTTAATCAAGCTGTTGATATCCACAGGAAAAGTATACAGTTCTTTCACCGTAAAGTTCACACAGAATACTCTGAAATGGTCCGATAATAAATCGAGGAAATTAAAGCGATGAATTAACCATAAATAAAGTGTAAAGTTAGCGTCGGATGGACTGCAAGAATAAATTGACCATTCAGACTTTACTTGTACAGTTTGATGCCTAGTACGTGCGTAGCATGTTGGGGAAGGGCCCCTTAAGTAGATGATATTGTAGACTGAAAGATCCGTCGCTCTCTCCGCTCTCCCCTCTTAAGAGGGGGAAGAGTAGAGAGCGCCCTCAAGCGACGAATTCCCAGTCTAAAGAGATTGCAGCAGATCTGAATAATTGACTTGATTTCAGCTTGCGGGATTCAAAATTCAATTTTCCACTGAAATATCATAATATCATATTCTGGTGTGTGTCTCATAACATTTTATGAGCTAACTGCTCAGTGAGTGCTATGGGTCAAGCGCACAACCCTAAAGACGCATGCTGGCTATGAGTGAAGCTCCTCAATGTCAACCATACAGTGTCAGTAAATAAATTGGTCACAGGTGGTTCCGTCTATGGATGTTATTTCTCGTTGAAAGAATGAATGACAATTCACCGTAAGAGGGGTGAGAAGCGAATGTCAATATCAAATAGTCCTATATGTGGGAGGAAGTTTACAAGTGATATAGGTTACAGGGAGATTTCACACTGGAAGACATAAATGTGCCTTGGGGATCCGAACTCTCAAATGTTTGCAAAAGGTTTGTGGTCTAATGCTTGCGTGGGGCTTCTTTTGAAGTTGTTGAGGCAAGAAAACCTTTCACCATCTTAGTTGTTTGGAAATCGTAAATTATATTTATTCAAATTGACATAACACAGGGATGGTGCTTTTTTGAATTTAAAATGTCAGGTAATGTGTTTCTCTAGTACCACACTTTGCACAGTTGCAACTGATTTTCATTCTTGATTTGCTGAGCGAATAGCTGAAAGTTTCATCAAGGAAAGTTTGATCAAAAGTTCAAGCCTTTCACTTTCGAGACGCGTACCACCTTAAATACCTTCCTCCTTGTTTGAATTTTGAAACAAACGAAAGAGAGATATTTAGGAAGTGAAACTTCGCGAATTTACGTTCAATCTTTACATTCACTCTATAGACACTCTGCAAACGACCTCTTGTCCAGTCACATCACCTTAGAAGAATTTACATTGTAGACATCTTGTGATATTTATGTGATACTTTAATTCGTTATGCAAACCTTGACAAGAAGTGATGAACTGTAAAATTTCCGTGATTTGAGACATGTAACAAGTTCAGATTTAATGATCTTTTGACGTGAAATGACAAACGGAATTAGAATGTAGCTAGTCCTGGTAGGAACTCTCCAAACCTAACAGTCCGATCACCTCGCTTGCCAGACCTCGCCCCTTCCTCACTGAGCTATAAAGGAAGGGTGACTTCAGTTGCCCTGATATGTTCAATGCAGATTGTCGTTGTTGAAATACAAAGTTAGTTGGTGGAAGCTATATTGAGGCGCATTAGTCTACACAATCACAATATTCAGCGTCTGTCAAGCGAGACTGCATGACGAAGGAGGGAAAGTCCCAGCCGGGAGATAACTACTTACAATTATGTCAGTTGGTGCAAAACATCAGGTACGGAGTCTTATTTTACCAATGCAAATATGCATTACATCAGGTAATGAATAATTCATTAGTTTATCGTCCATAGTACCGTCATCACTTGCACCAACGTTCATGAATGCATGTCAGAAACCACTAGAAAAATTACAAATTCCGAAAAGCCATCGATTTCTACATAACGTTGGTGTACGTCAGCAGGTACATAGGCTCAGCTGACTGTTGAAGAGATATCTGGTTGCGTTCAAACGATTCAATAATATTTGAAATCGCGCTCTTCGTTGATTTATTTTGCAATCACTCAGCATTTTCTCAGTATTGCTTATTATAAGCTGAATTAAGTAAGTACAGAAGAAAATATCTACAGCAACTCAATCTGATGAAATTAATAGAATAACCATGCTAGCATTTTCCTTTGTTTTGTTTTAAACACTATTTTGACAAATGCTGGATTCAATACCGCGCCATTGTAATGATTATGAGCGAAAATTTGTAATTTTTGGCTTTTTGCTGACGTATTGAGCGCAGTTACTTTACCGGCTGAAAAAAGTATGATCACTTAAGAAAGTCCTAGGGTCGATGATTTTTTTTAACGATATTGATAGCATCAAATGATGTTTGTTTCGCCTTTTAGTTTTACTTATGGGGCATTTTAATGAACGAAATATTATGTGGGCGTAACACTGACCTATTAACATTTGGGGGAGAAATAACGAAAATTACAAGACAGAATTGTATGATTCAGATTGACCTGCTGTAGCGTTATATATTGATAGTGAAAGATATTCGAGTGAAACAATCCATGACAAATTATTTGTATGCTGTTCCTTGCTAGGGCTCCATCAGCGTGATTTGTCAGTCTGGAACATCACTGTAATGAAATGTAACATTCTCCTGTCAAATGTCATTAACTGTAATGTCAAAACTAATGCAACTACGTTATAACCCGTAATCAGTGGAAATTCCTGGTCGAAATGAGTATACACATTGGAAGCAATGTTATACAACGCGATTTGTCGGCTTTCCACTCGTTTTGGGGGAGTTGTTTTTATTATCTACCTAAAGATACTTGTCACTGAACATATGAGATTAATCGTTACCTCTCAGCAAACATACTTATTCCTAAACACCTCGTTACCGTCCCATATTTGTGAAATTGTGCATGAAGAAGTAAGGAATCAAATGTGGTATTTGATATCATGAACGTGCGCTTCCATATAAACCACTTATATCACAGTAATATAGGCAGGGCTTTAGAAGTATATTCGGTGTACACTCAAGGTGAATAAGGTAATTTACAATGGTACAAAACGTTCAAATTCTATGCGAGAAAGGGACTGTCTTTCTCTTGTCAAACTGGAATGAAACTGTTTTTAAGCAGTGCTGATGTTCTCGTCAAATAGCTTCAGCCTACCCGACGTCGATTTCTGTCGAAGTCATTCAACGCTATTACACCCATTGGTGACATACTTTGTAACATCAGAGTTGCAAATGACGTTGTTCTTGTTACGGTGATTATATGCCTGATGAATGTAATACTAGTACTTTCCTACAAAATTTACCCAGCAGAATATGTCACATGATCATTAACCTTTACACTGGCCCAGCCTTAATGTACCATGGAAACAGGTCACTTACCCACTAAGCCCAATAGTTGGCAAAATTCATGACAGCAATTACCAAACACGGCAGGGTGTAGAAGAACATACAGCTTGTCTCTCTCACAGATCCACTGTCTGAAAAAGACAGAGAATGTAAGATTCTTAAATTATATGCTGTGCATCGTATTGCTGTCAGAAGTAATAATTCGGTTCTTTCTCGAGCAGATTCGAACTCAAATTGCCAACTCTAAAACTGGTGGTTCAGTAGCTGTGTTAAATTGTTCAAGTTTTGATGTCGCAAAACTGAGGTGGCGTCGCGAGATATTAAGCTCCAATTAAATTTAATGCGCAACAGAAGTGAAGCGGAAAGCTAAGAAGCCCGAAAACTCCAATTTCATCATAATGAAAACGAAGACCAAATAAATGAATAACAGTAATAACTACAACGCTAAACTGGTCGTAAAATAGATATACACAACATTACAACCTAAGAAGATTATAACTATAACAAGGTACTATTACAATGATCAGCAACAGAAGCAATTACAGGTGGTACATGTTTATCAATACTGCCTGCTTGACATATGTAACTCATATTTTTATCATAGAAAATTGAAATTATGACTGTGTTCAATTTTCATCTACAACGACAATGCATTGTCATCAGTTTCCTGGTACATTATAGTACATCATACACGAAGCTTTTGATCGAACAATCCCTATGGATCAGCATGGATAGCAAAGTAATTAGCGGTTATTATACGAAGTTTGTGCGATACCGCGTCGTATTGGAGTGATGTACACGTGTCTGTATTTTGACGAGTCGCCCAGCAACGAGTCAAGATGTGGACACATCACGAGAATACGACGCAGTATCGCCGAAAACTTCGTGTAATAGCCCCTTTATCATACATGCATGCTTTGGTTACGATTGTTTTCCTACGGACGTTCCGAAATTAGCGACGAAATCAACTGAAATCGACCTTGCTTTCTACTCGCTGTATTCACAAAAAATTGGTTACTAAGGAGTGATGACAACCGTATCACTTCTTGATACGCTGTTGGGCTATTCCACTTCAAGGGAGGTTTAATGATACACTTTTAAAGCCAACAATTTAAACATTAAGATGTCGAACACAGGTTTTCAAATTTGAAGAAGATTATTTTGAGTTCAAAGTGGCGGTGGACGTAAAAACATAGACTGGGGTGTGTAAAATGAGTGTCTTTTCGTGTTTTGAAACATCACCTCATCCCTTCGCGAAAGTTATGTCCCGCAAAATCGGTTCAAAATACTCGCGCCGCGCCAGCGTTTCGATTTCAAACTCGATCGAGTATGAACAGCTGAAAACATAGAGTCAGAGCAAGCAGCTTATTTACCAGCCAATTTACACTCTCAGCAAGGAAATGAGCGATTAGGAAAACGTTAAAGTGAGAACACTGTAAGCTGTAGCATCGTAACTCGTTCGTGGTTTTGATGCTGTTCGAATAAGACATTTCAAAAGTATTTACATCGTCTGCTCGTATATTTTCGTTACTGGCTTGCCTAAATAGAACTAAACTTCTTTTAACAACCGAAACGAAGTTTGACTTTCCCTAGATGGGACATTGTATCTGAAACCCGCAACCGCATCGGTGCCACCAGACACGATCATGACCTGTGAACTGACAGGTACAAATCGGAAATATCATGTGCACCTTCAACTTGTCTGTCGCGAGTATTTTCAGTGCGGTTGGATTTTTGTGGCTCGTTTATGGCTGTAAACGATGCAATTCACTATCTAGATACTTAAACTCGTCAACAGGAACCTTGTCGTATAGCGGTTCTATCATGATGCACTGTCAAACGGGGACAGTAATCTTCAGAAGTCTTATTCTCTCAGCTGTTTTACATAATGAACGTACCTACGAAGGTCATGCATACCACCGAAGGTCACGCGTACGCGTAGCTGTAAGTAGTTCGGTTACAGTGAAAATATAATTCGTATTTTCACTAGTTAAAATATGGGTTCATATCAGTACCGTCTAAACAATAGGAGAATGACAATAGGGCCTACATTCATAACATGTATGATAATTACGAAAATTATTCAGTATTTCTCTTTGTTTGATGTATTGCAGTAATATAACCAAAATACTGTCTCGTCTGCTAAATTACTCAAGGGTTCGAATGTGATGACAAAATAAAAGGAGCGTGTATACTTTACCTGGTGCGGTAGTTGAGTTACCTGGACTACCATTTCCAGGTCCACCTGGAAGGGATATCGGAAGGCAGTTTAGTGCAGTATTTAGAGACCATCGATTACTAGTAAATATATGCCTATATTTTATGACCACGGTGTGGTGTGTGTCAAACAGTCGAGTCCATTTAGATTTCAGTTCACAGAGATGTCAATTTTTGCATTTGACATAAAGTTTACTTTTGTTTATATTGAATTCAATTCTAAGAAAATAATTCTCATTGATCATTAGCAACTGTGACGTGGTCTTATCGGCTACATAACATCTAAAACTCCACATATTAAAGAGAAGATTCTTTGTAAGAGAGCATTTTGCATTGAAACATGAACATTCCAAGTAAATTATTGTGAACGTATACAGAACGACGGACACATTCGCTTGTACAGTGTGTGCCATAATAATACTTAAGTCACACTCAAATCTGTGTACTTGTGTTGTGTCTTCATCTGAACAGGTAACCACTGAAATATTAATATATGGTCAAGTCGATCACTCCTCACAAAAATAAAAAAGCGGTTCCATGGTGAAGATATTATGATCAGAAGTAGCACGGGTCGTGAGAGCGCCGTTTGTTCACTGCTGCCCACAGGGTCACTTTGCAAAAAAGAACCGTCAATTTGGAAAATAACACCGACATTTCTATCCAAATAATAACGTATCATCAGCACCCAGGCCCGCAGACGATGTTCGCCTGTGTCAGTTCCAAAACACAAATGCTACATGTCGTATATGAAACACTCTCAAAGGGCATCTTCCCGCCTTTGAATGTATCATGGCAATCATTGAGCCATTACAATCCAACACATCGATGGACGTCGTAAATGTCAGACAGAACTACACGTGAAAGGCGTAAATGCTGCAAAAGAATGGCCCTGCATTGCCTCAATTCACAGAAAAATAGGTAGGCAAAAGCAACCATTCTCATCTTAATTAGTAGTACGGCAAATGAATAGTGTTGCATAAAAAAACACGTTCTGCACATACCTGACTGACTTGGCATAACCGACGTATCCATCTGCGAGTCTGGAAAGTTATTACATTTTGATAAATAGAATCTAAAATCCTCGTTTTATCGGAACGAAGAGAGAGAGAGACAAATGTTGGCCATGAAAAAAAATTTATGGCAGTTTATTTTCGAGGAGCGTCTCAGTTTCTTAATTGCCCTTATTCTCTCTCTCTCTCTCTCTCTCTCTCTCTCTTTCTCTCTCCTCTCTCTCTCTCTCTCTCTCTCTCTCCCTCCCTCCCTCCCTCCCTCCTCCCTCCCTCCCTCCCCTCCCTCCCTCCTCCTCTCTCTCCTCTCTCTCTCTCTCTCTCTCCTCTCTCTCTCTCTCTCTCTCTCTCTCTCCTCTCTCTCTCTCTCTCTCTCTCTCTCTCTCTCTCTCTCTCTCTCTCTCTCTCCAGTGAACTATTTATAATTTTATGAATGTAACAGACACACGTCTCTGTACAGATGGTACTTTTTAATCTCTGGACAACGAGCAGAACGTGCTTTATATCATACTTTTTATCTATAAACCATTTTTTCTTCTCCCGTCTGGTCATGTACTTTCTGTTAGTAAACATATTCTATATCAGTCTATTCACTGCAAAAATCTGATGACTATCTGTAAAAGTTAACAAACTGTACATACCTGTGGTATTTTCCGTGGTCATAGTTGACGACGCATGTGAGGCTAGAAAGTTGTGAAACTTAAATTAATAGAATATCAATGCTACATTTTGCCGAAATTGAACGTTTCTCTCAAGCCATGGAATGTGGGGATAAACAGCCCCCTCCCACCCGTGAATTTGTCAAACTGCTTCTTTGATATAGCGAGCCGCTAAGATGGAAAAACTAGCATTTCATTCCTTCTGTGGACAAGACGTGTCCTTCATACAATTGATTAACTGAAAATACACATCATTGTAAGGGGATATGCAAAAAAGATGGCAGAACCTGCTGTCTGCACGTAAACGACTGGGAGTATTTCTCATAAAATGGCGACTGTTCGAAAGAGTCCTCGCTCGACGCAACAACAGCAGAAGAATGGTCAGATCTTTGAGGCTTAGTCTTCTCCTCGTTAAACATAATTAATTGCATTTTGGTGGTATATGCGGCCGTGATCTTGCTAAAATTTAAAATGCCCCATGGTGTCACAACGACACAGTCATGGTATCTAATAATATATTTGTTCTGTTAGCCGTTTTATTACCTTTAATAACAGCAAACACAGTCAGTGCCGCTAAGAGGAATGGAATTCTGTGAAGAAAATAGACGTC